>NW_005841851.1:2197672-2201165 GCF_000455745.1 Alligator sinensis | reverse complement strand
GGGGGGGGGGGGGGGGGGGGGGGAATGAAAACCAGCAGCGTGGAAAAGGTGACCTTTATAGTTTCTATGTATGTTTCAGTTTCATTTTTTTCTTATAATTTGTAACTGTTTGAGCTGACCCTGACATTCCAGGATAAAAGCCAAGAAAAAGAACAGTTGAATTTCATTCACACTTGTATGTAACCCATGTTGCTAGTTAGAATAAATTTGAAAAACTTGTAATAAATTAGTTTAATTGTTTCACAGTAACAGTCAACAATCTTGTGTTTTAACATAACTTATGTAATTTTATGTAATTAACATAAATATCAAATTTATTGAAGATTAAAGTCTCTCACTGTTCTAATAAATTAATCCTTAAATTACTTGACACTTTTTACAATATTTGAGCAGTCAATTGACCCAGGTACTTTTGACTCCTCAAATACCCAGATCTAACTATAGCCTCTTCAATTTGAAAGTTTTACATAAAGCTTACAAAGTTCAAAGTCTGTATTTCAAAATGCCAATCACAAGTCTGCCCAGAAGTAAAATTAAGACTACTGATCTCATTGAATTAGGCAATATGTTAACTCTTATATGAAGTTCAAGTCTTCTGTAACTGGAATGCCTTTATAGTAAATAACCTTACTAGAATTGTTAGGGAAGGCTTTGCTGTGCATGTAACTGTATGCCTCCATTATATTTGCACTATGCATAATATTAAACTTGTGTCCACAATCCTGTAAAACTTTCAGCAGAAAAAGACAGTAGAGGAAATAAAATCTCTATGTACACTAGATACAGGAGAGTAAAAAAAGATATGTTCTTTTCTCTGTCTTTCAGCTTGGAAAGCTGCATTTTTAATTCTTGTGTTTTGTCCTTTCTTAGATTACACTGTCCCCTGATGCCCGGAATACAGCTTGGGTTTCATTTGATGGGAGGAAGAGACAGGAAATCTGCCATGGAGACAGGTGAGAATTTCTCTTTGGTTGCGATTTGCATTGAGAGAGTTGTGCAGCCTCACTTTTGAATTTCCCTCATGTTGGCTAGGACTGTAAGGTATTGGTGGTGGCAGCAGAAATGAATATTTTATAAGTTATAATTGCTTGTAAGTGGCAAGGTTAGCAAAAATGTTTTGGATACTCCTGCTTGGAAAAAAAAAATAGGCACATTTATAAAAGCAGGTGAAATGTTGGCAGTGGGGAAAAGGACATCCAAATAGGACTTAGAGAAAAAGGGCTTGCCCTTAAAGAAATCTGTGAACTTCAGCTCTTGGACTAGATCTTGGGACTGTTGAACACGGTGAAGTCAATGGGAGTAGCTTGTGCTCATTACCTCTCAAGAAGGCATTGTTTGGCACATATACCATTGAATAAAATTGCAAAGCCAATCTAGAAAAAAGAGCAAGGGTCTTCATAGAAAAGTAGGGCTGGAACAGGCCTCCTGAGGTCATCTAATCCAACCCCCTCTTGAAGTAGGTTCATCCCTACCCAAGCCATCCCGTACAAGTTTTCCTTTAACTTATTCCTATAGCTACACAATCAACCCTGCTGCACAATTATGAGGCGTATTGCCCAAAGGCACCAAAAGCTCCATAACTTGCCACAGGTAAAGCAGGAAGATGAGGGCTGTCAGTGTCCCACCGCTGCAAAGGATTCTTATTATACTTGAGATCCAAAAAAGAGTGCTATGCCCCCCGCCATAGATGAAGGTACTCTGCCTGTGTTCAGATGAGCTTTTATAATAGCAGATACTTTGGGCCCTTATTACATTCAGTGGCAGGAGTCTGCAGCTCCTGAGACACAGTGCAGTGCTTTAAAGCAGTGGTTCTCAATATTTTTTTTTTTTTTTTTTTTATCAGGACCCATTTGTAAACATCAGTGGCCAGTCCCGACCCAGGAAATAGTTTAAGTAGAAAACAGTCCCTTGGCCCTGCTGGTGCACCTCACTCCCAACCCACTGTCCTTTGCCACTGCCCCCCAGTGTATGGGGCAGGGTAGGAGGGAGTGTGGGCCATGGGGGTCCCCAAGCAGCCCCTTGCAGGCTGGAACTCTGCCGGCCTGCAAGGGAAAAGCCATGGTTTCCCAGGTTTTTGCCTTTTAAAGGAGAATCCATTTTTAAAGTTTGTTCGCAACCCTTTCATATGTTCTTGCAACCCACTTTTGGGTTGTGACCCATGGGATGGGAAACTCTAGTTTAAAGGACTTGTCCTCTTTCCCAGTACAGAAATGTGGATTAGTAAGAAAGAGATCAGATAAACCCCAAGCTTTCTGTTGCATAGTTTATTATATTCTTATAGATCCATTTTGCTGTCTGATCACTGTGCTTTTCTGCTCCATATTTGTGGGAAGATGAAGAACAGGACAATGCAAGGATCTTTCGCTTTGGGGTTTGTTTGTTTTTTCCCTGCAGTTGAGCAGTAAGACACATTGGGAGTCTGCACATTTGATCAGATTGATGCTGGCAGTGATGTTGGACTTCGTTATTTGCTGCCTTTAGGTTTTAGGACTTGAGGTTTAAGGATCAAGGTGACATGTAGTAATTATATTTTTGAGCTGAACCAAAGGTGGTCTTGTGAACCCCAGCAAAGGGTGCAAGGCTCTCTAGATCAGGAAAGAGAAATAGGGGGATAAGGCAGGCTGGCTGTGGACTCTGCTCACAATAATTCTTACCTATAGCATTGTATCTCTACTGATGTTTCTAAGGCATCCTGCTTGTATTATGTAGGTACTGTGTCCCAACTTGGCCAACAACAAATTTCAGAAGCTAACCATTGCCCAAAGATTTAAATACTTATAGACCTAAGGATTAAAAAAGGTTTCCTGATTTTACAAATACCAAAGTACAATTTTATTGCATTTTTTTAATGTTACTCCTTTACTAATTGAGGGTATTCCTGTGTTGCAGTATTAGCATCACTACCTCTTGCTATCCCCTTCCTTCAATCTGTTTCCGAGATCCTGTGAGCGACTGGTTCGAAAGCCTGGCTGAGTGTTTACACTGGAACGTTCGGAAGAAGCAAAATAACTTTGCTGTTGAAGAAGAAGAATTTTGAATGTTGAAAGCTAACGATGCTCATGTGGTTTAATGTGGCAGTATAAAATTTGTGATAAAATTGTGATAAAATTTTGGTTTTAAAGCCTGTAGCTCCTGGGAATAAACACAATAGGCACATATTTTAAACAGTGATGTACCTCATATCAGTCAGATCTGCTGATGACCAGAAGTGATCATGTTATATCCAATCCACTGGCAGTAGGAATTCAAGGTTTAAAAATCTGACTCTTGCCATCTAAACTTAATTTTTTTTCATTTAAAAATTTTAAAATGGGTTGAAATTGCTAATCAGCAGGGCTGTCCCTAGGGGGTGGGGCACAAATCAGGGCAACTGTCCTGGGCCCTGCACCTTGTGGGGCCCCGCGGAGCCGGGTGGAGTGGCCGTGGCACCTCTGTGCCGCTACCACCAGCTTCGCATCCCGCTGCTTGCTGCTAACCCACCCCCCCCCCCCCC
>NW_005841851.1:2190838-2197662 GCF_000455745.1 Alligator sinensis | reverse complement strand
CCTGTGCCCCCCCCCCCCCCCCCCCCCCGCTGGCGCCACCGCCATTGGCTTCTTCATATCCAGGGTGCGCAGGATCGAGTTGGGGGTGGGGCCCTGTACAAGCTGATTTGCACCCTGTTCGGGTCAGCTCTGCTAATCAGTATCCAAAACACCTACAATCTTGATTGTAATCAGCAATTTGCAGCGTGACATGGTAGGTTATATACATAAATAATAGAAAAGTGAATTAAAATATTCCAGTTAGTTTGAAATATTTGTTATTCTCTGTTAAGATTTCTCTTCCTTTAAAACAAAGGAATCTTACTCAGAATGCCTTCCCATTGAGACAACACTTAAATCCTTTGCCCTTACATGCAAGTGTGGCAAGAATTTTGGGGGAAAGAAACAGTTAGTTATACTGATTAAACTCTCTATTTTTAGTAGTTAAAACTGTTGAAAACCCTCTTATTTCTGCCACTTAAATTAACATTGTCTGGTCTTATCACTTTTGTTCTTACCATCCAAAAAGACAGGGTTGACTGGACAGAGTTGGTAAAGTGTTACTCTATCAATGTGTACATTAACTGATTTATCCTCAGCAGTTCCCTGCTTTTTCAGCATGGTTGGGAGCTTTAGAAATGTGTAGAATTTTTGTAATCCCTGAAATAAACATCATTTGAGATTGTAAATGACAAACTTTTGCCAGAGCCAGAAGAGCCTGGACTTGGACTACTACTATGTTGTCTAAAATCACTGACCACTAATGCTGTTGCTTATTCTGAGAAATATGAGCATTGTGAGTTAGGACCTGAATGCCCTTAACTAACTCCCCCTTGAAGTCTAAGGGTGCTCAGTACTCAAGGGTTGGGCCCTTGAGTAACAAGAAGGGGTTACTGCATTGGTAGGCTGATAAGAAACAGGACACATTCCCAGCATAGTAGCAATGGTGCCTTCAGCACACTTCAAGATGTTTTAAGTCTTGTATGTACTTTTTTAAGATTCTTTCAAATGTTTCTAACTTGTTTATGTACATAATTTTATTGTACATGCTTTTATGAAGATAAGTAGTTTAAAAAAAGGGTTTGTACTCAGCTTTTACTAAGAAAAAAATCAAACCCAGTTATAATGTTTACATTAATGTTCTTTGTGGTGTAGTCTCTCACTACCATGCTATCCTAATCCTAATATTTTCAAATAACCTCTGCATAGACCATTAAAGGGATGGACGATCTCTGCTAGCCTTGCAGTATATGGCATGTTATGGCAGAAGAATCTGTTTCTTCTTGATTAAGTGTGGGGTTTCCTGTAAGTGAAATGAGTTCTGCTGAACTTTTCATGGTTGTCTTACTCTTGTTTGTGTGGTCAGGGTTAATAATGGGAAATGTACTAATTCCCATGCTCTACCTAGCCTGAAGTCCTTCGAGTTAATATCTCTTCCTTTGTTGGATGTTGCCCTAGTGTGTTTAATTTTGTCCAGTTAAGATGAGAGCACTTTGCGTGAAGCAAATTGTAGCTCTCCACTAATGATGTATAGCGTACTAAAATTGTGTTAATATAAATTAATGTTCAATTTGTAAATACTTTGTAAATTAGACTATTGTTTAGTTTGGTCTGGACAAACAGAACTTGTGATGTTATCTTTGAGCATGTTCAGATATCTTTGGAGCTTTTGTTTTTTTGTTGGGTTTTTTTTCACTTGAATTTACAGTAACCATTTTATCACTGTTTAAAGCTGCTTACGGGTTTCCTAGACAGTATTCAGTTTCTGAATAGCTGTTTACTTTCTGAGCTATAGAAACATTATATTTTGCTTTGAAAAATATACATTTCCTTATTTAAACATGCAATAACTGAAAAAGGAACAGGGTAAAGCCTTTAATTTTTAGTGGAGGTATAAATATCCTGATAAATAAATATAAGCCAGAAGGTTTAGTAAGATAGGAAGCGGACATAACCTGCTGAAGTGGTGGTAAGGCAAAATGACTAAGAAAGAGCCTTATACTGAACTTAGAATTTTTTAAAAACTAAAATTGCATCTTCAGTACCTTTTTTTATTTGTGCTTTTTTTATCATAGTAAACATCTTTCATGACATGGAACAGATCGTGGAACATTAATTTTCAGAGTGTACACTTCCTAAAATGTAATTTCTAAACATCCTATGTAACTACTCCCTCCAAATTGGACTTATGCGGTTTTATTAAATTTAATCTAACATGCAGAGGCAATTGCATTATTTGGCTCTGAGTGAATTTCTTCATAGTTTCGCTTGTGAAAGGCACCTTCTCTTCCCACCCAGTGACAAAATCTTGTTTGGATCGCTAGCCAGCTGAAATGAAAACTACAATCAGAGACGTCTGGAAAGTAATGTGTTTGGATGCATGCTCCTGCTTTAACTTTGGAACAAGTTATTTAATCCTGTTTTTCTTACTAGTTTTTTGTAAACAAAGTGACTCAAATGATTTGCATTAATACTTGAAAGAATTTGTTTAACTGTAAGAACCCTCCTTCTAGACTCTTAATTCTTCTAAATGGCCCTCCACAAGCAAGTAACTAGAACCTTGTCTGTACTTCAAAAGTTTTGCCCACATGGTTATGTTGGATAGGAGTATAATTCTCTCTAGCTGTAGTTGTCATCAAAAATCTTTTGAAGATTCATTTATACTTGCAAAAAAGTCAATTTGGCTGCTTAACTTTATTCCATTTGGGAATAAACCATTTGGTTTCAAGTGTACCGGGAGAAGTTGGTATATACTGTATCTACTTTGTAAACCAGCCACCCTTTTAAGTTTAGACAGGGTGTAAATGGAGACTTGTAAATGCATTTGTTTAAAGAAAAGGCAGTGGTGAATTCCAGTAAAAGCCTTGAAAATAAGAAAGAAACATTGAAAGTTATTGCAGTACTGAAACTGATGTATGGTATAACTCGAAGTGCACTGAACTGATTTTTTTTTTAAATATCCTGATGTTTCATGCTGTTCATGATTGGAAACATGTCAAATATTGCTGAGAACAAATATTTTCAATCCTTTAAATAAACACTTTTTTTTTTGTTAAGCTTGTTTTGTGCAGGAGCATTTTGACACTCCAGGACAGAAACAGACACTAACTTCTGGAGCCAAATGCAGTGTATTAGAGTAAGTTATAGAGACTGCTGTTCAAGAGATGAGGCAAAAGTACATTTAAGAGCCACTGAGTATATGCTTATTTCCAATCTTTAAGAATCAAGCTTCTGACAATTACCATATGGGTTAAAATAAATTTCTTCCCTTCACTTAGGCACTTAATGATCCAAGAAAGAGATTACAAGAGTTGCGGGTAAAGAACAGGGACAATGGGAAACATTTTTATAACATTTGTTTTCCCTACAGAAGTTTCAAGAATGAACATTTTTCTGTGAGGCCATCCTTGTTTCTTACCCAGTGATTATTCCTAGGGATTCTTTAATTAGCCTGGAAGTACAAGCTACTTTCTAGCATAGTCTCAGAGTAGTCCATGCATGTTCTGCAGCCATATAAAACTGACAGTCAGATAATGAAGAAGACCTGGTGCTTACTACAGATGGGTAATACAACTTTTAAACAGAAGAGCTAACATTCTGACTAGAATGTACCAGCAGGGGTTTCACCATCTCCATGCAGAGAAACATGCCTCACCAGTTACGAAACTGCTCGCTGGAACCAAAATGCCTTCCAAAAACCACAGCAACTGTATCCTGCATTATGATTTTCTCTTGCCTAAATTTGGGGCAGGGAATTAGCATTGCCCCATCATGGCACTTACTTGGCAGAACTCATTCTACTGCTAAGGGATGATTCTCATGACTCAGTTCATATGTGGCTCACAAGATCTCCCTCCCATCAAAGTGGGTGTTCCAAATTACATTTGCAGTGCAAGTTACTCAGTGTTTTTCATACCAGAACTGCAGTTACCAGGGCAATAAAGCCTTTTGCATTAAGAAGACTAAAAGCCTCTAACCCTTATTTCCTTGACCAAAAGTAAATAAGATCTGTAAGGGGTGGGTTTGACCCTTCCCTCTCCCCACACTCCCTCTCCTCTCCTGCCCCCAACAGTTTGAGGGAGGAGATGCTGTGGCATAAAAGGGAATCAATTGCATTTCTTGAAAGCTGCTTTACAAGAATTCCTGCAATCTCCCAAAACCTTGAGAGCAGCATGAATATAATCTAGCAGTGAGGAGTGGGGGAAGAAGAATGGCATGGACACTTCCCATATAAGTTAATAGAAATTTGTGTGCATCTGAGGGCAAAACTTGGCCCAGTGCTGGTCCATCATGTCTACTAGTTCCTCTCTTTAAGAAAGAAAGAAAGAAAGAAAGGGAAAAAAAATGGTGGTGAAGAGGTAGTTAGCTGTGTTAGCTGAAGTCGGGCAGAAGGCAGGGCAGGGTGACACCTTAGAGACTTGCTCATTGCAGCCATGGTAGCAAGATGAAAGGAGTGGCAAGTGAGCCTTCTGGCTGTTCTTTAACCTAGAGAGCTGGGTAACAAGAGCAGGGAAGATGCACCTGAAGTCCACACTATTGCTTCAGTAAATATTGAGAGCCCCCAGTGGGCTTATACTGCCTGTGCCATCACATCTTCATTGCTATTACCCAGAGGTATTTAACTAAAACCAGTTTGAGAATGCCTGCTTGTACTGCAGTGCTGCTGCCTTTTAGAGAAAATCTCTGTATACATAGTCACTCATCTTGTGAAAGGGGAGGAATGGAATAGCAGCACAGTACTTGCATTAACTTCAATTAAGTTGGATTTGTCTTACAATAACTACATAATTGTATAAGATGTTTTTATAGGTGTTTACATTCACATTGATAATTCATGCCTTATTGTTATGCTGTGACATGTACAAGGTTGAAAGGCATAAAATACTTACTTCCTTATTTGCTAAGTTCATGTGCTCTTCTCTGGGGTGTGTTTTCAATCAAATGTTCTTTGATTTAAGTGGGGAGAGGGAATTGATGGCAGCTGCCACCTTCTAAAGTAGCAGGTAGAATAATCCATTGCTATTTAAAACTCTCTTCCAAATGGGGCTGGTGGGCAGGGGAGGCAGTGTTAATTTAAAAAAAAAAATCTAAATGAAACAAAAGAACTGTGGCCCTAATGCTATGATCCTTAATAAGGAAAGCTAACAGCAGGGCCCGCTCTCTTCGTATCCTCCTTCAGAAGTGAAATGAAGAACTCCAAATCCAGGCAGTTTCTTTAATTAGAGCTGCCTTGAGGGGAAAATCATGTTTAACCAACGCTGCAGATATCCATGGATAAAGCAAAGTAGGAACTGGCAGGAAAATGACTATGCATGAATAAAGCAAATGTGTAGTATTCCCTATATTGTGTGCACTTAATGTCATGGTTATGAACAGTTAACTGTTCATAATGTTGTTCTGAAGAGAGACTTCCATTATTCATTATGGTGCTGATGACGAATCAGGTATTTGTCCACTTCAGAAGGTGAAGTCAGTTGGATAGGAGTAGTTGACGGATTTGATAGAGTTGAACAAGTGACCTAATGGTGAAACGCAGCACAGCCGCATCTTCCTGCTAGCTTTGGTATAGCTTGCTGATAGTTGGGCAGCTGAAGTCATCTGCTAGAACTGGGTCCATTTGGGAATGAATATTGGGAAAAACAAGGCTTTTGACACTGCACCTCATGGGAAAATATTGGCTGAACTGGAGATGATGGGAGATCTATACTACAGTTGTAATATGGATAAGGAATTGGCTTGAAGAGAGACTACAGCAGCTTCTGTTATAATGCGAGTTACCAGATTGGAAAGCAGTTCCTAGTGGGGTTCTTCAGGGATCAGTCTTGGGGCCAACATGCTTAATGTTTTTATTAGAGACTTTCATACAGGAATTACTGTATTATGACACTTGTGTTGAGGATATGACAAATGTGGAAGATGAATGGACTCAAGTGCCTGAGGTTCACTTCCCTTTATGCTGTACCAGTTGTTTTAGATGTTGGTTGTTGGGGTCAATTGGTGATGGGGGTCATGTTGGACTTTCAGCTCCAGGGAGCTGTATACAGTTATGGTCTTTGCCACTAGAAAAAGTGAAGCTGGTTGATCCTGTATTAGTTTAATGATTCCACGTCTGCTCAGGAGAGGCCCACAATTTAAATTCTTGGTGTATAAGGCATTGTTTCATAGTCTCATAGTTTCATAGTAGCTAAGGTCAGGAGGGACCTGAACAGATCATCTAGCCTGCCCCCCTGCCACAGGCAGGAATGAATGCTGGGTTCACAAGACCCCAGACAGGTGATCATCCAACCTCCTCTTGAATTTGCCCAAGGTAGGGGTGAGGACCACTTCCCTGGGAAGTTGGTTCCAGATTTTGGCCACCCCAACTGTAAAATATTGCCTTCTGATCTCTAACCTAAACCTATTCTCCATCAGCTTATTACCATTGTTCCTTGTCATCCCAGGTGGTGCTGGGGAGAAAAGGGCTCTGCCTGTTTGCTGTTGATCCCCCCTGATGAGTTTGTAGGCAGCCACCAGGTCCCCCCTCAGCCTCCTCTTGCTGAGGCTGAACACGTTCAGGTCCTTCAGTGTCTCCTCATAGGGCCTGTCCTGCTGCCCTCTCACCAAGTGGGTGGCCCTCCCCTGAACCCTCTCCAGGCTGGCCACATCCCTTTTGAAGTGCGGCGCCCAGTACTGGACGCAGTACTCCAACTGCGGCCTAACCAAAGTCGCACAGAGGGGGAGGATCACCTCTCTGGACCAGCTTGAGATGCACCTTTGGATGCACGACAAGGTATGGCTGGCCTTGCTGACTATGGTCTGGCATTGGCGGCTCATGTTCATCTTGGAGTCAATAATGACTCCAAGAT
>NW_005841851.1:2189685-2190585 GCF_000455745.1 Alligator sinensis | reverse complement strand
TTTATTGATGAGGATGGGGTGAGAGAGTGTCAAAGGCCTTCTTAAAGTCTAGAAAGACTACGTCCACAGTGACACCATCATCCAAGGATTTAGTTACTTGGTTGTAAAGGGCAATCGGGTTGGTCTAGCAGGACCTGCCTTTGGTGAACCCATGCTGATTGCCCCTGAGCATGATCTCCCCTGCAGGCCTCCCACAGATGTGCTCTTTGATGATTCTCTCCAAGATCTTCCCGAGCACCAAGGTGAGGCTTATAGGCCTATAGTTACTTGGGTCCTTCATCCTCCCCTTCTTGAAAACTGGGACCACATTAGCCAGTTTCCAATCCCCCGGCACCGGGCCAGATGACCACGGGTGCTCATACAGCTGGGCCAAGGGCTCTGGAATGACCCCTGCTAGCTCCCTCAACACCCTTGGGTGGAGGGCATCTGGACCTGCAGATTTAAAAATGTCTAGCCCTTCCAGAAGATCCCTAACTACATCTGCGCTGACTGAAGGCTTGATAGAGCTATCCAAGATTGTCCCTACCTCTGGTAGGTGGGATATCCCAGTCCCTGTTCAAGAAAGCAGAGGCAAAAAAACAATTAAAAATATCAGCTTTCTTGTCTGGCGTAGCCACCAGATTATCGTTTGTGTCTGGTAGGGGCCCTACATTGCCAGGTGCCCTCTTTTTGCTCCCAGTGTACTTGAAAAGGGACTTTTTGTTGTCCTTAATCCTGGACGCTAGCCTGAGCTCCATCTCTGCCTTGGTCTTCCTAATAGCCCTCCTACACTCCCGGGCTGAGGAGGAGTACTCCTTGGTGATAGCTCCTCCCTTCCACTGGTTGTATGTCCCACTTTTAGTCCTCAGGCATTGCTGAATGCCCTTGCTGAGCCAAGGGGGTTTCTGAGCACTCTTACCC
>NW_005841851.1:2185944-2189459 GCF_000455745.1 Alligator sinensis | reverse complement strand
GTCAGACCTGGCTGTCTGCTCCTCCCAGCAAATGTCTGGGTAGTTTAGGTCATCTATAACAATAACATCCCTTGACCTAACCGCCTCCATAAGCTGACTGGAGAAGTCCTGGTCTAGCTCTTCCCCCTGGTTGGATGGTCTGTAGTAGACACCCACCGTAAGGTCCCTTTCGCCTCGCCCCCCTTGTAGTTTGACCCATAGTGTCTCTGCCCAACCCTCCTCTAACCCGAAGCTAATCCTTGAAGATGTGAGGTGCTCTTTGACATAGAGCGCAACCCCCCCACCTTTCCTCTCTGTCCTGTCTGTTCTATATAGGGTATATCCCCGAATGCCCACCACCCAGTCGTAGGTAGAGTCCCACCAGGTTTCTGTGAGCCCTACTAAGTCTGGGTTCTTACTTGCAATCAGGAGGCACAGTTCCTCCTGCTTACACCCCATACTACGAGTATTAGTGTAGAGGCACCTGAGGCCTCCTGAGGGTGCACGTGCCTCCCTCCCACTCCCAGGACAGTTGTGGCGCCCTGCTCCCTGGACGTTGATGCTTACCTGGGCTTCCCTTCCTCTTGTCACCATTCTCTCTACTCAAAGTGGCCCCTTCCCCCAGCCACTGTTTTTCAAGTCAGGTTGGGAGGACTGTTGCAGTTCACAATGGGCATAATCTCAGAGCTGTGGGAAAACTTCCACAATGCCTGCCTCTATTGTGCCTGCCTTCCTATGCTCTCACGTGCACAAGCAGTAAATTCACTAACAAAATTAGCTTTAATGAAAGAGCTCATTGCTCAGATATTCCTGTTGATTGTTATGTTGACCTGGTAACTAAAGGCTAAATATTGGTGGCAGCATCAGCATGCTGTTAAAAAGGATTCGGTTGCTAGATTGTTATGCTTTATATGATGGGGTACTTAAAGATGACATGGAACATTAGTGGAGGGAGCCAGAGGAGTCCAACCAGGCCTCAATCAGGGCCGAGAATGTTTTCTCTTAGAAGTTGAAGGTTAATCCCTTCAGGCTTAGCACATTGTTTCTTGTTAAGAGATTAATGTTGTTCCTATTTACAGCTGTATTTCTTCTCTTTATGCAATGCAACTCATGTTGCCATCTTGTTGCTACATGAAGATAAAAAAGGAAGAAGAATACTAACAAGGAACATGTTACCATATTTACTCAAATATAAGATAACCCTGATTATAAGAGAGCCCACAATAATTAAGATTCTATATATGGAAAATGCATTAATTTGTTATAATTGTCCAGATATAGAATCTAACTATTGAAGGTTTATCTTGAATCCCTCCCCATCCCACTGCTACAGCAGGGAAAATGAAAATAAATTGTGGAGGATGGGGGTCAGGTAGGCCTTGTGTTTTTGCCCCTGAAGCCTCTTCCCCCCCCCCCCCCCCTTTCTGTCAGACCCTGCTGTCTCTGAGCACATGGAAGTGAACAGAAATGTGAAAAAAATTAACTTAAAAATACACATAGCTATAGTAATTTGCATATAGTACCCATAGACTTAGTTCATCCGGAATTGCTGCATTGTGCCTCTTTTGAATTGCTGTAATTTTTAGTACACACATTCCATAAAAACACTTTTAAGCAGCATTTTGGCACCTACTTATATACAATAAAAACTGTGATAATGGCCCAAAGTCAAAACGATCCTGATGTACCATATAGTTCATTGAGTGGGCCTCAGCAAAGTTGAGAGCATTACAAGCCATGGTGACACCACAGCTCAACATTGCTCAGTATGTGTGTACTCCAGACACCCCCGCAAAGGATCCATGTGTTAATTAGCCCGCCACACCTGACTGAAACTTGAGTGTTCTTGTCATGAGTCCTGGGATCCTCCAAAGATATATATACAGATGAGCCATAGGGCAATCTGGTCCAGCTTCACCTCACGGAGAGTGGGGTCACACTAATTTGCACCATGCTGCGAGAGGAGCAATAGAGGGATTCTGAATGAACTATTTGAGGCCCCATTTGGAAATGTTTGCCAGACCTTAAAGGCTGGTGGAGGAACAGGAATCATTGGGAACAGGAAAGAAAGGCAGAGCTCAGCTGCAGGAGGGAAGAGGAAGTTGAAATGTATGCAATATTGTGGCTCACCATGACTTGAACAAGTCAGTGCTGAGGGGGACTGTGCTCAATGGGCACTATCATATATCTTATTCAGATAGGCTGGACTAACCTATCCTTGTGGTAGGTTCCCATGAACATTGGTGCATACTAGGGTTGCCAGCCCTCCAGAATTGCCCTGGAGTCTCCAGGAATTTAGATATAGTCTCCAGGAGACTGCTGAGAGTCACCCAGGAGGTAAATGAGAGGGCATTCATTAAAATAAATATTTAATCCAATTTCTACAGTAGTCCAGTGGGTTTTTAAAATGTAATAGTAATGTACTTTGCCTTCCTGAATACAGTACAGTAGATCGGTCATTAATGTCATTACATCATGTGATGAAATCTCCCAGAATAGATTCAAACAGTTGGCAACCTTAGTGCATACAGACATTTGGGGAGGTTAGATTGTGTCAAAAATAGCCACTCAATCCACTTAGTTCATCTAGTTGTGGACCTTACACCTAGATCCCTAGTTAGGTCAATCTAAGTGCGAATTGTACAGAGTTCCAGGAAGGTTAGAGAAGTCAGGTTTAAATCCCACCTGCTCTCCAATCCCCGGATTCCTCCCTCAGACTCCACCTGCCCCCCAACCCCTCCATAGACCCCTTGCAATTCTCTCCCCTCACAGTCTGTTTGCCCACCCCCCCAATTCCTCCAACCCAGTCCCTGCTAGACCTCCCCATCCCTACTTACCTTAGATTGGGTAGCTATTTTTAACTGGATCTAATCTCCCCATAACCTCCCAGAATGTGTTTACGCAGCCCATGTTTACCCAGTACAGGTCATGCTCGGTGTTGGCTACATGTAATCAGCTTCATAGTTTGTTTCCATTCCTTTCTTTTGGCAGCAGTTCAAAGCTAGACATATTTTATGTGGCTTTCTTGTATGCAAATATAAGATGAGGGGCTTCCCCCCCGCCCCCATGCTGATTGGCAGAGCTTATCCCTGTTTATGGGATGGAAGTGTTGTATCAATTTCCCATTGTCTGCTCTAGGCAAGACCCAGTGCACATTGACTTATTAAAAATAAAACGCAGCAGCAACCAACCTGAGTAAATGTAACTGCCTTCTTGCATTTCAGCATCAAGGTGTAAGAATGTTCTGACCTAGGCAGTGAAGGCACAGTGTTTGCCTAATGGCTTAGGGTGAGGGACAGAAGCTACCTTTCTTATATTCTGTCCTGGCACTCCCATGTATATACTGTGTGTCCCAGATGTTAATCCTCCCTGTGTCTCAGTTTCTCAATCAGTGGGTGCACAGTGGGTGCGCTTCTTGCCCTGGAGGACTGTGGAAAGAGGTTTAATTTTGCAAGTGATTTGAAATGCAGTATATCATGCTAGAAATGATGTCTCTTCTGAAGGTATCAGCATTTATGCCATCATATCTGCTCTTT
>NW_005841851.1:2180327-2185934 GCF_000455745.1 Alligator sinensis | reverse complement strand
CTTTCCCTTATACCTAAACAGGTTAAGGCTCCCGTTTAAGAGAGAGACTGCAGCAGCTGTAAGAGCATATAAGCCTAGGGCCTGAGCCAGGCCAGGCAGTCCTGGAGCTGCTGGGGAAAGAGCTCCTGGGCAGGAGGACTGCAAAGGAACTCCTGACTGACACCTGGGCTACCCTGGGAGTAAAATGCTGTTGACTTATAGGGGAATATGACTCTGGGCAGGGAAGAACTTTGTGAGGCAGCCAAGGAGCTGATGTCTATTTTCAGATTCTTGGGAGTTTGGGTTATAGCCTGAGGATTTACTCCTTTAAAGTTTTATATCAGTGGTTTGGGATTGGACTAAGGTTTGGTGGAGGTCCCAGCAGAGCCTGGGAGCAGGGCAAAGTAGGCTCAGTGCTCACAAGCAGGGAAGAGACAGAACCACAGCAGACTCAGTACCTGGAAGTAGGGTGGAGGCTGGAGCCCAGAAGCCTGATCCAGCACAGTGAGCCTGGGCTAATAGGCCCAGCGAGAGGAAAGATGCAGAGGCCAAGAAGGCCAGGACCCCCACAAGTAACATCTGCAAGGTATAGGTATGGCTACAGAAGAGGTCGGTGACCATGAAATTAGCCCTTAAGGCGATTAGTGCCTGGGGGCACGGACGAGCCAGGAAGGGTCACCTAGTGCATGAGGGGCAAGACTGAGACCAGCGGAGTCCAGGAGAGACCTGCCTGCTGCCAGATAGATGAAAGTTCATTCAGGGATTATCAAGCAGCAGCTCCCTTTAACCAAGTAATCAAGACATGGCAGCTGGGAGAAAAGGGAAGGGTACCCGTTAGGCCTGTGCAAAACAGCTAGTATTCACTTCGGATTCGGCCAATTCAGGGCATAGTGATTCAATTTGGTGATTCGAATCACTGTCCCGAATCGGTTCGGCCAAATCTGATTTGGAGATTCAGCTGCTGCTGAATATCTGAATCACACAGGCCTCATCCCCCACCAGCTCTCCCAGGCCCTCCTGGCCCAGCTCCCAGCTCTTTGGGGGAAAAAAAAGCTTTGACTCACTGGGTGCTGACGGGGGTGGGGGCGATCCCCACTGCATGGCGGGCTCTGCCACAAGCCCGCACCCACTCTTCCAGCCGCACCCCCGCCCGATGGCTGCCCCAGCTCCCAGCCCTTTAAAAAAAAAAAAGAAGCCCCAACTCACCCGCTTCTGCCCAGTGTGGGGCAATTCCCACTGCCCCACGCTGTATGGGGGGCTCTGTCACGAGTGCCCAGAAGCCCTGAGGCCACTGCAACAGCTGGTGAGTCGGGAGGCGGGGGTTGGTATTTTTTTTAAAGGGCCAGGAGCTGGGGCAGGTAAGGCAGCCATGGGGGAAGGAGGAGGGAGGCTGGGAGAGCGGGCAGGGTTCGGGGGCGGGTGGGACAGCGTGGATCACCCCCCTGCCTGGCAGCAGCCAGGGAGTGGGAGCTTTTTTTTAAACAACTGGGAGTTGCAGCTGGGCAGGGAAGTCATGGGGTGTGGGGGCTGGGAGGGCAGGCATTCAGGGAACTGGGGAAGCAGGCAGAGGATGGGGCCTGGCAGGGGACCTCCCATGGTCCCTGCCCCCTATTTACAAGCATGGAGTCTGGATCCAGCTCCCTGCTGCAGCAAGCAGGGACTGCCTGAATTGCCGAAGCTCTCTAAATCTTTTCCAAATCGATTCGGAGAGCTTCGAATTGATTCGGACCTTTTAATTAGTCCCCTGATTCAATGGAGATTTGGCCACCGAATTGGGCCAAATCTCCTCCAAATTGAATCAGCACCTGAAGCTTCGCGCAGCCCTAGTAGCCATAGAGCCAAAGTGGGGCAGGTGCCGCATGGACACTACAGGGAATCATGGCCACCCCTGGGGTCCCACACATGCTGCATCCTCTAATTAAAATTAGTAGGGGTGCACCGATAAAGATTGTCAGTGTGGGGAGAGCAGTATGAGGCCCCCATAGTGAGGGAGGAAGTGGGGCAGGTGCTGCCCAGCCAGGGCAGTGAATGGGACCCCAGAGCCAGGAGTGGGATGGAGCCACAAGCAGCTTGTCCAGGAGGCATGGGTGGTGGGGAGCGGGGGTGGCTTCCTGCTGCTGCACACACCCTCTACAGAGGCATAGGGAGCATGTGCCCACCCCCAGATTTGTGCATAGGGGGAGGGCAGGCTGCCTGCTGCAGGCTTGGGGCTGTGCCAGCCTCTTCCCGGCAGAGAAGCTGGGCCAGGGCTGCGCTTGGGCAGGTGAGGGCAGTTATGGGGTGACTATAGCCCCCCAAAATTCCCCATATCCACCCCTCCCAGTGCTGCCCCCCACCCACTCCAAGTGCAGCCCAATTCCAGCTCCCCACCCGGAAAAGGCTGGTGCAGACCCTGGCCCTGAGCCCACAACGGGCAGCCTGCCCTCTCCCTGCACACAGATCTGAAGGGACACATGCCCCACATGCCTCCCTCAGTGGGGCGCACAGCAGTGGGAAGGCATCCCACCCCTGTCCCTCAGCCCCCACCCTGATGAGGAACCCATGGCTCCGTCCTGCTCCTGGAGTCACATTCAGCACCCTGGCTGGGCAGCGCCTGCCCCTGCCGCACTCCCCCACTCACCATGGGGGCCTTGATCTGCCCCCCACCACACCGCTTCCCCCCTCCCCAGACTTACCCGCAGAATGCTGTTCTCCACACTGCCGGGCTGCATTCCTGGTCACATGCATGCTGTGGCTGCACGCAAGCACACAGCATTTATCAGTGACATTGCCAATAATGTTAATTTTCCTTTTATAGGTGCCGATCAGATACGCAACCAATATATCAGTGCATCTCTAAAAATTAGATACAACCAACAAAACTTGCAGGTGTAGCCTCTTCTATATTTTGTATGCTGGATTCCCCTGCAAGTTCTGTTGCTGATATGAGAAGAAATAACTGTCCATGACCAAACTGTGTTTACACTTTATTGAAAAATACAAAGCTAGTAACAAAAGCTTCAATTAATAAAATAACGAACTTTTTATAGTAGTAAAGGCTTATTGTAACAATCAGACTTGGGTCTGAAATGGCACATTTATTAGACACACTGAGAGAGACGTGGTTAATATGTATATATTTTGATTATTTTAATGTTTAGTTGGGATTAAAAAAATAAATATTCCACTTTCACAGGAAGTCAGTGGGGAGCAGGAATCCTTGCCCTGCTGTTACGTACAAGCAGTCACATGGCTACATCAGAGACATGAAACTGTCATAGGAACATTGTGGGAGGCTTTTAAAAATCACTTCATAACTGCAGCATGGCAAGAGAAGGCATGCACCATGGGGCTGTTGGGGTCACTGCTGAACACCATAGCCCCATCAGGGAATCATGGGAGGGTGATCCATTCCTAGGCTTTGTTCAATCAGAAAGCCCAAGTCAATGTGGTTCTCGCACAGACTGAGATTAGAGTTTGCTCTGTAGTTAACCTCCGTTATGAATAAAGCCAGCATTCACAGGAGTAACGCTCCCCACTCACATGTGCGTAGTAAACCTCCTTTGGTCACAGAGGTGGTCGTAGCAGCAATGTGTGAAAAAGAATGAAAAGTGCATCATCCTGGAAGCAGGACAGGTGCGACAAAAGGTTGGCGTTAGTCTGAAAAGCAGGCAGAGGCTCTGGAAACAATGTGAACAGCTGCCCTGCCACAACTGCTTACAAAACAAATCAAGACCAAGCCACAATGTGGATGGGCCAAAGAGAGGTGAAGAGCCCAGAGGTCCCACCCTTAGGCTGAGTCTTCAGATCAGTCCCCTCCCATCCCCCCCACAGCAAGACTGATGCTGCCGCCTCATGTTCTGCAGACAGGGTGTGTGATCAAATCCTTCCGATGGCAGTCTCGCTCTGAGAGTACCAGCTTGAACCCAACAGCGATAATGTGCCTCAGGAATCAATCCTTCCATAGGAAGAAAACACTGCGGGTAGAAAGACAGAGGAAAATAATTGTCAGGGCCACCTTTTAGTCCCATGCCCTCCACTGCCGGGCAGGGACGGGCTGGTAGTTTCAGCACAGGAGCAGGCCATGGAAATTTCTAAGTTCAGAGCCCAACTAGGAAGGTGGTTGCCTGTGGCCTGGGTACATCCTATCGCTCTATATTTGCACTGCATGGTGCAGTGCCATTTAGAGATACCTGAATTAGCTCAGGTACCAGGAGTTTAACTGCACTGACCTTATGCTTCACTCAGTTCAGCTCCCCCCCACCTTTCATGTGGAGCTAGCTGGGGTTTCCCTGTAGCTGTGCACTGTAGACAGACAAGGGGTTGTGTTTCTTTACCTCTAAAGCGTCCTCTTTTGGGTAGTGTGAGGAACAGCTAGTTTTTAGGGCACTATGGAGACAAAAGAGCCTGTCTTTGTTCACTATCCAAGGAAAAATGCCAAAGAGCCGCTCTCTGTATAGGTGCCACAGCCCAGACTCAGAGACACCTTTGTGGAGAGTGCACATGGCCCCCGCTCCCTGCAGGAGCCAACTAGCTGATTGCCAGGTCCGTAAATTCAGCAGCTATAATTAAGGATGTCTGTTTCCATGAACTGTTTCTTTGTTCTTGATATTATTCCTGCTTGACAACTCTCTGCTTGAGGGTGGCTATCATGTGATTGACTATGGTCATCTTGCATAGGCCTACTTAACACTTTCAGTACTTACTTCTTTCTCTCAGCCCCTGCCCAAAGCTGTGGTAGACATGGAACAATGCCCAAAATAGGACAGATTTTATTGCCAGAGAGATGCAAGAGCCAGTGATAACAGCGGCTTCCAGCGCATAGGAACTGCCCGAGCCCCACTCTCTAATCACCTGCAGAAAAACAGAGAGACACAAACAGTCAACATGGGTGTGGATTGAGACCCGCTGCCCAGGAGGTGACATGCCAGCCTGCTGCCAGAGACCATCACTGAGATGGTGAAGAGGTGAGCTGCTTTATGACATTGTTTTTAACAGATTTCAAATGGACTGCACAATAATCTCCCAGTGCAGTTCCAGCTACCAACTATTGGCAGTTGTTGGTTATCCCCCAAAACAGCAGTGAAGCTATGGAGACCATGTCACAGCAATCACCCCAGTAGTATGGTGGGGAGGCTTGTTGGTAGGAAATTGTCCCTGCCACTACTATTCCTGTTCTGTAAACATGCTTCAGTCTCCAAGGCTGCCCCCTTACTGTTACAGTTAAAACTGAGAGAGAAAGCCTTTCTTGTCCTCCTTCCATTCCTGTTCATCTTATTTAGGCACCTGCATAATCCAGCTCAGACTTCTGTTCCTTATCTTCCCACAGTCCTCCCCGTGTTTCTTCTTTTTCCTTGCCTTTGTTTCAGAACAATCCCATACAATGATCTCTTGGAGTCAAAAGGGATGACAGTGGAGGAAATGCTAGCCAGGAGTACCGTCCTAGGTAATCTCGGTATCGTTCAAGTCATGTGAACCTTACTGTCCTCACACTGATTGACTAGTGAGTCAGGTACAAGAAAACCAGGTGTCTCCTACTTGTCAGCCTCCCTCCATTGCAGCCAATTTGGGGACAAGACTGGTTTTACATGGCTTCTAATGCACACAGGCAAATTATAGGTACTCCCTTCATCTCATTCCCCTGACCTT
>NW_005841851.1:2175596-2180296 GCF_000455745.1 Alligator sinensis | reverse complement strand
CTTTCCCTAGCCTTATAGACTTCTACTGTGTCTGTGTCTGCTTTTATAAACAGACTCTCTCAGGAACCACTTTTCTTGTCTAGCTTCTGATCCTTCAGTGCTTTTATTTAAACCAATAAAAGAGTTTTCCAAGCACTGCCTATGAAATGGCTCCCTATGCAGTAACTCTGGCTGCTTGACAGTGTCATCCTGTCTGGAACAACAGGAATTACTGTGGACTTACTACGTTCCTTGAAACCCTAAAGCCTGCACAAACCCCCTTTCTCAGTCATTCAGCTTTCTGGTAGGGTCTCAATATATCACTGTAAAGCCATTCTTGGTCAGGACCCTGCTAGGGATGGTTAAATGTGGATACATTCAGCCCATTAACTAGTCTGGCTCAGTTTGTGCAGAATTTATGACTTGGGGTCTACTCCATAAGTGATTTTGTGAAACTGCAAAATCTGGGATTGTCTAGGAAATCATTTTAAAAATAACTAACTAACTAAATAAAGTGCTGGCTCCCCAGTGGGCACCAGCAGTCCTTGTTACTGCAGCCAAACCTTGCAGCCCACCCAGGGAGGAAAGGTGCCAGCTGGCAGGGCCGCATGAAGGCCAATAGATAAGATGGCAGCTGCCCCCTCATCCCTCCTTCCCCCTGCTAAAGCCTCTCCATCACTCGGTGCCAAGAGGCAGGGCCATAAAAATGGCAGCAGACAAGATGGCAGCCACCCCCTTGTCCCTCCTCCTTTGCTGGGGGCTCTCCACCAGTCAGCGCTGAGGGGTGGTGGCGGCAGAGCACATCCAGGAAATATCTGCAAAATTTGCTCTTTATGCTGCAACCAACCTAGGAAAATTATTTAGTGCCACTGCAATTTAAGTAGGTCCCTATCTATGAAATCTTTTTAAAAAGTCTAAAAATGTCCTGGTTCAGGAAGCACAGAAACATTAAACTTTATCCCACTTCCCTTGGGCAACCTTGGCTTGTTGCCTCCCAGGTGTGCTCCTCTGTCAGGTGCTTACAAAGGAACATGTAGAGGCAGTCAGTTCACAAAAGGAAAAATCACGCACATGTTAAAACACGCTTTGCCTGCCCTGAGGAGTTGTGATTTTGAATGAAACTGTCACAGTCTTGGTTAATTGGGCCTGGAGGAGAGAGGGAAAGGTGACTAGCTCTAAATGGTATCTCAGCATGTGCTGTGCTTGTTTCAGATGTAAGCTACTCTGCTCTCAGGAGCCAACTAGGCTTGGGCACATTAACACTAAGAAGGGAGATGTTGAGTGCTACAAGAGCTGGTAATAAAGACAGTAAGTGCTCTTCCTTTGACTGAGTCATGGCCCCCGTGTGGTATTAGAAGCTGCCTAGATAAAAGCAAGGTCTGGACTTGTTAACTCCTGGCCAAATTTCAACTCAGGTGATTCAATTCTGGCCATTTACATTTTCCTATGGTTTCGTTTGCTTCCTGTCCTAAACTGCAGCCCTCAGATGGTACATTTCAGTCTTGAAGTGACTGCTGGTAGGTACTTTGCAGCAGCGAAAAAGAGCCTTAATTTACTGATGTTTGTAAGGCAAGGTTCTTTATGTAGATGTGGTATCTTTTATTAGACCAACTGAGTAGTTAAAAAAAAAAGTTTTTAGTAAGCTTTTGAGTGCAATCACCCTTCTTCAGGCATAGGAAGTCCCTCCTGTTCTGAGACTCCAAGGAATGAGAGAAACTAAAAGTGTAACAGGATGTCAGCGAGAATGTAAATAGGTAGAAATTAGAAAGACAAAAGAGACAGCAGGAAAGGGAGGGGGGAAAAAAGCAGAGAGGGGAGTTAAAGATGAGTAAGGGAGATTCTACAGTAGTAGTAATTCAAGGTAGAAAAGAGGCAGTTTGTGAAAAAGGAAATAGCTGGAAATTGGGAAGATGAAGGGCAGAAAAGGAGGGGAGGGGAGAAAGGGGGAGGCAGGGAAAGAAAAGTGTAAGGTCAGGTCTGGCAGGTATCTGGTGAATCAGATGTTAGGCAGGTTGTAATGTGTAATAAATCCACTGTTTGTAAAGCACTGTGATGTCTCATATGGAAGTTACTAGGGAAGGTCCAAGTTATATGCACTAACTCCTCCACTCTGTATCATCCCTAGGTGGGGACCAGGGTTGCATGTTAATGCCTTTACCTGGTGAGTGCTTTTCCAAAGGGAGGCTTGTTGCATGGGTGCTGTGGTGGTACAGGAGTGTAAGGAGGCTGGCTGTGGTACTTGTGTTTCAGATACTAGTACTGCAGAAACTGACCCAGAGCTGAATGTCTGAAACACAAGCACTTGTGTTTCAGATGCTACCAGCTACAGGAACTGACTCAGAGCTGAATTCTTCCCCTCTGCTTGGCTGGAAATGTTTTGCTGGACAAATTTAAAGGTCTGTTTAGAATCTCAAGTCCAGGAAGATGCACTTAGTTTTGCATGGGGAAAAGCATATCCTGAGCAATTAGCTCTGTTTAATAGAAAATAACACTGGAAATAGAATGATCATTTGCACACGTGGCCAACCTCCCTGGGAGGGCTTAGCTATGGTCTGTTCACCTCCCCAAAGGGATGATGTCTCTTGACCAGGGGCAGTTCTCCCCTTGCTGCCTCAGTTTCTTTAGGGCTGTTGGCAAGTGCAGACCTTAGTGGTATAAGTGCTAGAAGGGAAGCAGGCAGTGCAGGTTGAGTGTTGGGTGGTTTTCCACCTTTGGGGAGAGGGGAATTATGCTCTGCTGACACTGGTGCTGTAAGAACTTCAGGATAGATGCTGGGCCTCACCAAAAAGTAACAATAGGTTAATGTGTCCAGTCAGCCCAGTCGCAGCATTTGTCCTGCCACATCGTGGGAGGGCTCAGCCTAAAGCTGTGTCTCTGGCCTGAGACTGCCAAGGCAGCAAACCAAGATGCTCAGAGAAGGGGCTTGTTCTACGGTGCCCCCTCCAACCAGGCATGGAAGAACACAGGCTGTCTAATAAGGGGATTTGGTTTGTGTTTCAGTGCAGCTGGCCAGCAGACTTTCATCCCCAAATGATGTTTGTTTTAATGGGAGCTCAAACAGAAAAGAAAGTGAAGTGTTTGGGAGATTATCACAAAGCCGAACATCTGGGGATTCTGCTTCATTCAGAGCAAGCCAGAACAATTTCAAACAAACTGAAGAAGCTGTTTGGAGACTAGTTATTGGTGTGACTGAATTCAGAGAAACCTGAGCTGTTCTCAGCACTTGGGGCCCTTCTGATGAGAGGCTATGTGCTTCGTCCGCATTGTAGCGGTGCTGCCCCCGCAGTGATAAGAACTTCAGGAACACCTCTAGGATGCAGAGCACTGGCATTTGTTGGGTCTATGCTGTCTCTGTTTTGTCTTGGTCTGGAAGAAAGGTGGGGCCCCCTAAGGATATCCTCAGCACATGCTAGCCCCATGGCCATGCAGCAGGCCCAAGAAGCTGCCTGAATGCAGAAGCTGTCTGGCACTACCTGAACTATTGTGAAGGGGGAAAACATCTTACTAGGCACCAGGTAACTTGTGCCAGTAGATTTCACTGCCTTTTTGCTTAATTGTTCCTGATATTCTGACCATGGGAAAGACTGCCAGGATCTTTTCCTTTTGCCAGTCATCTCAAGGGCAACATAACACCCTATGGTTTTTTTCTGGACAGATGAGAAATACAGCGAACCTGATCCTGAAGAGCCTGGCATACTCTTCAGTAGGAACTGTGAATGTCTAGAAGGTTTAGGACTTGGGCCCAACTCTCAGGGCTGTCCTTGGCCGGGGGTGGGGGCGCAGCGGCAAATTGGGGCAACCGCCCTGGGCCCCATGCTTTGGGGAGCCCTGCAGAGCTGGGCGGAGCAGCCACAGCGACTCATCGCAGCCGCCAGCTACGCACCCAGCCACTCAGCACCCCTCCGCCACTGAATCCACCGCCGGTTTCTTCGCATCCAGGGCACGCGGGGACGGGGCCCCGCACAGGCTAATTTACCCCAGGCCCGGAACCCTGCTCGGGTCATCTCTGCCAACTCTATAATAGTCATGTAGGCACATGCAAGCCCCTCAGGTCCCAGCTGGAACTGGATGGTGTGTGTGTGTGTGGAGAGGCTGAACAAAGCCCAAGGACTAAGCAATGCGCAGAATTTCTCCTCCCCCTTCTGCAGCTCAAAACATGCCAAGTGTAAAGGAATTACCGTATAGAGCAGGTAGATGAGATAAGCCACTTCCGGTAAGTTCTGACTCAGAAAAATCCAGACCAAAGGTTTTAACTCTTTTAAGATCTGCAAAATAGAAGACGATACAAGCAGCTTTAAGCCTGGATGTTGTAGACTCCGAAGAGGTGAAGGCTGGATTGGCCTAATTCAGATCCAGAAATCCCCTGTATGTGGAACTGAGCCTCACTGGGAATGGAATAGTCCCCTGGTCACCCCCTCACCGTAGCACAGAGCCAGCCCTCCCAGCCAGCGTGCCAAGGTTAACTCAGTATCTTTTACTGTTGCAGACTTGAGCTCAAGGCTTGGTCTGGGTCACTGGTACCATTCTCCTGTCCCCACTTGCCCTCCTTCCCATGCACCTCTGCAGGGTGGGCTCTTCCAGCTTGAGTGCCCTGAGACAGCGTGTCAGGTGACGTTATGGGCCAAGATTGAAGCCTGTGCAGGGGGGGAGGGGGTGGAAGGTGGGGGGAGGGAAACTGGCCACAGCCAGACAATGCTGGCTTTCGCCCACCGGGCAGACTC
>NW_005841851.1:2172077-2175585 GCF_000455745.1 Alligator sinensis | reverse complement strand
AGCAGAGAAGCTGCTGGGTTTTCAGTACGGTGACTCCATGGAAGGTACTGTCATATTAACACATCATAGAATCATAGAAAATGAGGGCTGGAAGAGACTTCAGGAGGTCATCTAGTTCAACCCCCTGCTCAAAGGAGTATCATCCCCAACTATATTGTCCCAGCGAGGGCTTTGTCTACCTGAGTCCTAAAAACCTCCAAGGATGGAGATTCCACAACCTCTCTGAGTAACCTGTTCCAGTGCTTTGCTACCCTCCTCATGAAAATGTTTTCTATATTTTTGTTTTCTATAAATGTTCTTCTAATATTTAACCTAAAATTCCCTTGCTGCAACTTGAGACCATTGCTCCTTGCTCTGTCATCTGCCACTACTGAGAACAGTCCAGCTCCATCCTCTTTAGAGCCCCCCTCTTTGGAGGTAGTTGAAGGCTGCTATTAAATCCCCTCTCGGTCTTCTCTTCTCCAGCCTAAATAAGCCCAGTTCCCACATAAGTCATTAGTCCCTAGCCCCCTAACCATTTTCACTGCACTCTGCTGGACTCTCTCCAATTTGTCCACATCCTTTATGTAGTGGAAGGCCCAAAACTGGACACAGTACTCCAGATGTTGCCTCACCAGTGCTGAATAGAGAAGGATAATCACTTCCCGCAATCTGCTGGCAATACTCCTACTAATTCAGCCCAGTATGCCGTTAACCTTCTTCGCAACAAGGGCACACTGTTGGCTCATATTCAACTTACTGTCCACTGTAACCCCCAGGTCCTTTTCTGCAGAGCTGAAAAGGACCTAGTCTCTCTGCTTGGTTCCCCAAGATGCAGTTTGAAATCACCCCAATACACTGCTGTTTCTGGAACCTGTGGACTTGACACGCCCTGGGATTTTCAATTTTTTTCTTCCTGGAGGGAAATGAAGTCACTGAAGACTAAAGTCTGGGAGGGGGAAAGTAACAGAAAACCTTGTTGTGACACAGCAGTTCTTTCAGTGCTCAGCCCCAGGGGCTGTGGAGGAAGGGATGTGATACACTTCTCCTTGAGGGAAGTAGCAGACTCCATTGTCCTTCATGAGAAGGGCAGGGCTGCTCAAGGACAGACGTGCTGAATCAAGGGCACCATGCACCTGCCAGAGCCAAGTGTTGCCCAGATAGCTCGGCAGGCTACAGGCATATGAAGCCTAGTATTCTCCTAGCAGTGGCCAGTACCTGTAGCTCTGCAGCCAAGATCCTAAAGGTGGGAGTGCCAGACACCTGCAGGATACATCGAGATTTTGCGGCACAAATGTCAGCCTTACATTCTGCGATGGGCACTACACAGGGCTCCTTTTTGCAATGACAGATGACTGGGGATGGGGTGTGCACAACAATACAGTGTTTGCTAGGTATATCTGATCCTGCCTTGGGGCAAGGGGGATGGACTGGGTAACTTCTTCTGGTACGTCTGCCCTATTTTCCATGTCCCTTACCCACTGAAACAAGGGCTGGAAGGAAATCAACTTCCAAACTGGAGGGTAGGAGACCAGCCCAAGGCAGAGGGAGGAGGGGACTGGGAAACAACTGAAAGCAAGGGGAGGAGAGAGACTAGTGCAGGGAAGTCTCAAAGCAGGGTGGCAAGAATGCAGGCAGGTGATCCACCGGAGCATCTTTACAGTGATTCAGGAACAGCTCACCACAGATGCAGAGAGACTGTGTGGGTTATGATGTAACTTGTAACATATTCTCAATCTCCAGGTGAATCTGAGAAAAGTCACAGTCCAAGTGATTTATGCAGGGCAGTTATTCAGGTTAAACTTGTTTTTTGACATTTGGTGGTGAAAACCTGATGCGGGATGTATTTCTAGTCATGATGCCCTCCCTGCCTCAGCTGTCTCTCTGACAAGACCAGAAAGCAGAGATCTAACACTTTACTCAGGTATGTAAGTGCAGACAGAAAAAGTGCAGATGGGCATTTTACTGTCTGACTTCCCTGCCCAGGCATTCAAGATGGCTTTGCTATTCTCACAGA
Organism: Alligator sinensis; assembly: GCF_000455745.1. Classification (NCBI taxonomy): domain Eukaryota; kingdom Metazoa; phylum Chordata; order Crocodylia; family Alligatoridae; genus Alligator; species Alligator sinensis. The sequence goes on along the minus strand of NW_005841851.1, from coordinate 2,173,589 downwards.
AAGAGGAGGAGGAGGAGTCTGTTGCAACTTTTGCAAACAGATGCCTGGCCTCAGGTGAGAGTTGACTGTATGCAGCATTTCACCTAGAGGGAAACGGTTTTTAAAATTCCCAATGATTTTGGCTACCTTCGTAAGTCATTAGTACCTGTGGGAAAGCAAACAATTGCAGGCTTCCGGAAAGGTATGTGTAACTCGCTGTACAAAACACTTCATCCATTAAGAATTTGCATGAGTGGTTGAAGCAATCAGAAAAATGCTGGAAATTCTGAACCTAACTCATTCCAGGCAACATCAGACAAAAAGATTGGACTCAACTTTGGTCCCGATGCTGCAGCTTTGGCTGGGGCAGAACTCCCAAAGGTTTCAGTGGAACTTGTGCTCAAGTTTAACCTAAAATCCAAAATTTCAAATTCGTAAGACCTTAGGTCAATCTTAATATAGTCATTTACCATTTTAAAGGGTGTCCTAATTCAGTGCTACTCATCCGTTTTCATAGCGGACCTACCCATGGCTTCCTGACTATGTAAAGGGTGGGGTGGTTGTGATCCCCAGACACGTTTCCATCCCCAATGTGACCACCTATTCCCTAAGGAGTTTGTCCCATTATCATAGTATTATAGTATCATAGTACGTAGGGTAGGAAGGGACCTAAACAGATCATCAGGTCCGACCCCCTGCCCTGGAATTATAGAATTCCTAGAGTCCTACTCAGAAATTAACACTTACTGCAATGATGCCAATGGTTACTTTCAGGCAAGCCCAGAGGACCCCAGTTGCTAGAATGATGCTATGTGCGAGGGTAATTCCATGCAGACTTGTCAGCAGCAGAACACACAAGCAGAGCTGAGAGGCAAGAGACAGAGAAACCATGGAACTGCCATTTTTAAGCTGTGCAAGTCCAAAGATGCAAAGTGACTGAGGCGATCTCACCAGCTCCCAGGGGACAAAGGGGGTACAGCTTAAAAAGCAGAATACCTCTCCCTTAGGAAAACATGATAGTACCAAAGTGGGGAAGCAAGGACTTACATTATACCCTTTAAGCTATACCAGCACCAGCAATATGCTCACAGGATACAGCAGTAGTAAGAAGCATACTGGAAAGGGAATGGTTCATATTGAACCCCCTTCCTCCAAAGAGGGCTCTGTGGTTCACTGTAGATATCTGATGATTTGGGTTGCTACCCAACCTCTGCTAGGTCAAGTTGTTCTGTACTAGATTGCAATTCTCCCACATCCAGTATTTTCATGCCAAACATAGAGGCAGCAGTTCAAATGATACCCAAGCAGGAACTGCACAAGCTGCAAAGCTATTTGTTGATAAGCCTTTCCCACTTGAGGAATGTGGAAACAGTGGTATGGAAATACTTCTGGGAGTCATTGCACCTCTGGGCAAACTTCCTTCCAAATAGTATGATACTGCTTCAGCTTTGTCTGACATGACAAGGAGAAAATATTATCTAGATCAATATTGTGGACTTTAGCCATATTTCCCTTTAAAGGCAATTAGGTAGG
>NW_005841851.1:2160422-2172019 GCF_000455745.1 Alligator sinensis | reverse complement strand
GAAAGTGAGGCTCAAAGAGGATCATATGGAAAGTCAATGGCTAAGCTCAGGAACAGAACCTGAGAGCTGGGTCATGGCTGAAGTATTCTGTGCCTGAAGCCAATTCTACTTTACAGTTAATATTCATGGGAGAAGGAAACTAAGAAGAAGTTATTAGTACCTGTGCCTGAAGATCAAAGGTCAACATCGAAAAGCAAAGGTTCAACATAAAATACTGTGACTGGAGACTTTCCAGAGCTCCGCCCACCCGGAAGGCCATCATACTTTGACTCTGAATGAGAATGACGGCACAGATGACATCAAAGGCTCCAACCAAAAGGATCAGAATGAAGCGGGCCTGATGAGAAAAGAAAAGCCAAATGGTTAGAGTGGCCTACTTGGTCTGGCTGCACTACAGCCAAATAGTTGTAAACAGAAAGGTGGAGACAAAGCTGGTCCTTACAATGAATTCGTTATGGTTGGAAATAACAGAGAGAAGGAACAAGGAAATCAGGCCATGACTAGCTTACTTTATGGAGATTACTTAATGGGAGTTTCCATGTCTGCATAAAGTAGAAAGTCTGACGGGCTGAGGAGAGAACCTTCCTTGTTCGTTTCAATGGTCAAAACACTGTTTAGTAAGTTCGGTACAGGTTTCCCTCAATGTATGCGGGTTCTTTATATGTGAATTCGCTCTTATGCAATAAGCATATTTAGACCCATAATTTGTTATATGAGAGGTAAATTGGTTCTTATGCGATCAGCATAGATGTCCCCCTGCCCAAGTAGATAAGTCTGTGGGGGGGAGGGGAAAGGGCAGTGGCCCCACTCACCCCAGCCCCAGTTGCAGCAGCCCTAGGAGTAGCTGGCACCAGCTGCCTGCAGCCACTGAGCTACACCATGCTCCACCTGTCCCTCCGTGCCTGGGCTCACCCCAGCTCCTGGGCTGTGCCGTGCTGTGGTGCAGGCAACTGGTGTCGGCTGCTCCCAGGGCCACTCTAGCACGGGCTGGGGTGAGTGCGGACAAGCGGAGCCCCAGATGGCACAGGCCACAGCACTCGCCCCAGCCCCAGCTGCAATGGCCCTGGAAGCAGCTGACACCAGCTGCCTGCACCAGGGCACAGCGCAGCTGAGGAGGAGAGGTGAGTTGGGACAGGCGGAGCACAGTGCAGCACTGTGGCTGCAGGCAGCTGGCGCCGGCCGTGCCCAAAGCCGCTGCAGCCAGGGCTGGGACAAGTGACGCTTTGTTCCCTCTGCTTTGCTGCCTTGTGCAGCCCTAGGAGTGACATCCTTCCCCCCATTCCTTCCCTGTTCCCAGCCTCACTCCCTCCCTCCCCACCATGGGAACCTTTCCCTATTTGTTACATTGTAAAGTGGGTTCACTTTATGCAAATTTGATTTATGTGTCATTCTCCAGGAATGCACGTACAGCATACATCGAGGGAAACCTGTATAACTTTGAACCTTCTGGGGTATATACAAATAGCTGCATCTGAGGCCTTGTCTGCATTAGCAACGATTGCTGCTCTACTTGTACTGCTGCAGCTAAAATGCCAAAACAGCCCTAGCGTGGATACAATTATAACTGGTATGAAAATGTTTATCCCAGTATTGCTTATTCTTGCTCAGGAAGCAAAAAATAAATAAGTAAATAAAGCTGGGATAGCACCTGTCATTTTACACTAAAGCTTTTATCCATGTAACTAGTATCGTAAAAAAAATCACCCCTACCTATAAAACTTGCAGACCAGACCTCACTTCCTGCTTCTTGTTTAATATATAAGCAGATGGCCTGGATTTATACAGTCAAGTAATTTGCATCTCTCTGATGCCTTTTAGCTACTGACCCTTTCAACCCTGCTCACTGTAAATACATGACTAGTAACTACATATGCTATTGGTATGTCAATTGAATGAGTCAATCCTGTACTGCTTTCATCTCTAAAGTTACTTGTTTGCAGTATTCCTGTGTGCCCCAATTAATGTCAAGGTAACTGCAGCTGGAAAGTTCTTTCCCACCCTGGAGTGGATATGTGTGAAAAGGGGGATGTTTTACCTGGAAGCATGAGGGAAGAAGCTTAACTATACCCCTGCACAGAACTAGCTTAATAAATAGAAGCACGGAAAGTTAAATACCACATCCCTCAGCCACCCCTTTATCCCAGTTGGTTTGCAGCTTCCCTTAAAGCTGAATGCCAAAGCTACTGCATAGTGGTAGGGAACTTGGGCTAATGTCAGGGTCCTGCAAGGGGATTCAGTTCCCAGCTCAGACTTCATTGTGTGATCTTGGGCAAGTCAGTTTTCTAGGTCTGTGCTTCAGTTCCCCAACTGCAGTGAAGATAAAATCCAATGATGTGTGTACTGCATGCAGGTAACTATGATAATGAAGGCATAATAGTACCTAGGTGACAAACTTTATGGCCCCCTGCAGGAAAAATAAATGCCCAATATTCCCTGTGATGCTGCCTCATGTGGGATGCTTTGCTGAGATATTTGAAGTTAATGTGTAGAGAAAAGCAAAAGAAATCAAACTGGGATGCTGACCAGGAGCTTTGGCTTTTGTTCGTCAGCGAGAACCATGAAGTTTACAATGGATCGAAACATCACCAGCAAGATGGAGAGAACGAAGACAATGAGCTCCTGGCGATTCTCCTGCAGGATCCCTCTGGTCACGTAGTACACACAAAACACTAAGAAGCGGAAACACAGATCAGTAACCAACTGGACTAAGATTGCATGCAGGGAATTTGTTCCTTACACCTGATGCAGATAAGACTGTGTTCTAGTCCAAAGCATATAAAGACCATGTTTTGGCTTGCTTTCAGATTCCTTAGAAAGCAGCACCGGAAAATATCAACCCATGCCAAAAATAGCAATCCAGACCAAATGACAGTGTTATTTGTTTTGTTAACAGAACCAATTGAAATTGCACAGGCTTTGTAACGGGAGCAATAACGAAGATGAGTATCTTGTGTTGGCAAAGGAATTCAACCTACATGCACCCACATCCTTCAAACACACACTGGATTTTAGTATTGCTCAACTTGCCCCAGTACATTATGGGTGATGCTGAAGGTGATACTCGACCTAGGAACAGTCTAACAACTTGTCTGCTGGACAGTAGCTATACTGGATAGATTGCTTTCATTTTAACTTTTGTTCGTTATAGAAAACCTGAAAACTTTCTAATGCAGGAAAGACTCAGACATGAGACTGGAACTGAGAGGAAGCATCTGGAAGGGCACTAAGATTTTAGTCAACAGCCATTGTTCTTCTCTTCATGCCTTTCTGCCTAAGTAGGAACAAGGAACCAAAGTTTTTCCCACTGTAAAAACAGGAACCTTTTCTCTGTTCCCCAAAGAATATTTGCTCCTTTTATCTCCGTTCTGTTTCATTCATGTGACTGAAAAGTACCAAGTTCCTTTTGGGGAAAACACTCTCCCTGGACTCCCTACATGGAGTGAGCAAGTACTCCTGGGATATGAGTGGGCTGATGTGGCACATGCAAACGAAGCACCGGTTTTCTAAATAATGTAACCATCTTTCTGTAATCACTTGGGCTTTTCTAACTGGACCATTCAAGAGAACAGAGTTCCCCTTTCACTCTCACTGACTGTAAGAGGCTATCAAACATGCTTAGCAGACTGAAAAAACTAGCCTTGTGAGCTGTTTTGCTTCTTTAAACACTATTAAAAGAAAATAAGACCAGGGATATCTTTTGTCCTAAAAGGTTTCTATTTCTGCTTGCTCTTCCTTTTAAATATTAGAAAGTCACTTCTTGTGTACTGCAGAAGTCTATAGAGGCTTCTGTATAGTGACACTAATGCCATAAAACACAAGGCACTGAAAACAGCAATCAAGTTGGAAAGGGATTTTAAAACTTGCTTTTAGTGAACATTTAGGAAAAGGCATCTCTGCTGTCTTTATTCAAGACATCTACCCCTTCGATTAAGGTGCGAGAACTCACAATTGACATGTCTGAACCCTTTGAGAGGCACTTGTGTGCAAGCATGGAAAACACACATAATGTTCTTATATGTCTGAAATAAAAAAGCAGGAAACTCTTTTTGAAATCATATTTGCCAGTGGATTTCACTGATATTTGCTGACAGCAGAGACAAGGAATCTGAGGGGCCCATTCCAGGTTCTAGGCTGGATTCTGCAGAGAATAGACTCTTGTATCTTTTTCTTGCCTCCCCACTACCCACAAAATGTGACCTCTTTTGCACAGTCTCTCTAATCTGTCCAGAACTCTGTGCTGTCTCTTACCCATCCAAGTCCTTGTCATGGAGTCAGTCTCCACTCCTCAGACCTCTTGTCCTAATCTATCTGCCCAGTCTCAGCCTTAGTTTTCTCATCTAGGCTTGTTCCATCAGGCCTAGCCTTTCCTTACTCTCTTGATATCCCTCCCTCCCCACTCCTAGCCTAGCTCCTTACTTGGCCAGTGCCAGTTTCCATCCATAATAAGGAGTACATGGAGCAGTTCCAACAGAAAAACTTGTTTCTTTAACAAAACATGGAAGCTCAACTTTCTTTGAGGGCATTAGGCCTTGCTTGTCTGCACTTTGAGAAAGCTGTGTTTGCAACATGTTAGTTAATGCAAGTTAGCTGGCCTGCATTCATAGATTCATAGATGTTAGGGTCGGAAGGGACCTCAATAGATCATCGAGTCCGACCCCCTGCATAAGCAGGAAAGAGTAAGAAGTTCTTCCTAATGTCCAATCTAAATCTGCTCTCTGCTAGCTTGTGGCCATTATTTCTTGTAACCCCCGGGGGCGCCTTGGTGAATAAATACTCACCAATTCCCTTCTGTGCCCCCGTGATGAACTTATAGGCAGCCACAAGGTCGCCTCTCAACCTTCTCTTGCGGAGGCTGAATAGATCCAGTTTCTCTAGTCTCTCCTCGTAGGGCTTGGTCTGTAGGCCCTTATCCATACGAGTGGCCCTTCTCTGGACCCTCTCCAGGTTATCCGCATCATTCAAATCTTTGCATAGACAAATTGTGGCTTTAATGTGTTAGCTGAACGATTGTACCTCAACCAGCTAACATCTTAAAACGAGAACTTGCTGATGTGAGAATTTTAACATCTTCCGCAGTACATCAGGTAACGTGTTAAATGTATGTAGTTTTCCCCAGTGGAGACATTGTGTTAGAAATGCACAGACAGATTTCCAAATCTACCTGCTGGCTGTGGGGTAGAATACTTGTTACTGGGCATGTCTATCTGTGCAATGAATTCAAAATAAGCTTACCACACAGTAAAAATACTGTGCAGTAAGCCTACTGGGGAGCATGTTCACAGGTGGTCTCTCTTGGGAGCAGATTTGCTTCCACCCTGCTCTACCCCCCTGCAGCAGCCAGGGGGAGCTCCAGGCTCCTGCTGGGTGCTAGCCCAGAGGCTGGCAGGAGCACAGGGCTAAGAGATAGCCGTCTCCTGGCCCCATACATTGATTTCATAGACTTTCATAGATTTCACAGATGTTAGGGCTGGAAGGGACCTCGGAAGATTATTGAGACCAGCCCCCTGCCCCAAGGGCAGGAAGTCAGCTAGAGTCAAAGGATCCCAGCAAGATAGACTTCCCACTGCTTCTTAAAGGAGTCCAAAGTAGGTGCTTGCACCACCTCTGGAGGGAGTCTATTCCAGGCCTTGGGGACTTGGACAGTAAAGAAGTTCTTCCTTATGTCCAGCCTGAAACGGTCTTGGAGGAGTTTGTGACTGTTGGACCTTGTCATCTCTTGGGGCACTCTGGTGAACAGGCGTTCCTCCAGATCCTGATGCACACCCCTGACGTACTTATAGGCTGCCACCAGTTCATCCCTGAGCCTGCACTTTTCCAAGTTGAAGAGTCCCATGGCTGTCAGCCTTTCTTCATAAGGCCTATTCTCCTGTCTTCTGATCATATGTGTGGCTCTCCTCTGGACTCTCTCAGCTTCTCCACATCCTTCTTGAATTGTGGGGCCCAGAATTGGATGCAGTACTCCAGCTGAGGCCGAGTACAGCGAGAGGATGACATCCTGAGATTTACTTGAGAAGCATCTATGGATGCAAGCCAGAGTTTGGTTTGCTTTACCAGCTGTGGCATCACACTGGTGACTCGTGTTCATCTTGTGCTCAGTCATGACCCCCAAGTCCCTTTCAGCCATGGTGCTAGTGAGCGTAGCACTGCCGAGCCTATAAGCGTGGGATTTTTTCCCCCCCAAGGTGAAGCACCTTCCATTCATCGGTACTGAATGTCATCAGGTTTGTATCTGCCCACTTTTTGAGCCTATCCAAGTCAGCCTGGATCACCAGCCTATCCTCAGGTGTGGACGCTCTACCCCAAAGTTTAGTGTCATTGGCAAACTTGGCCAGTCCACTTCTGACACCAGTGCCCACATCGTTGATAAAGATGTTAAAAAGTACAGGTCTAAGGACGGAGCCGTGGGGGACACCACTGGTCACGGAGCACCATGTTGATACACTTCCGTCGACTACCACTCTCTGCGTCCAGCCTCTGAGCCAATTTCCCAGCCATCGGACTGTGATGTAGCTGAGGCCACGGTTGCCCAATTTTTCCAAGAGGAGATCATGGGACACCAGATCAAAGTCTTTTTTAAAGTCCAGGTATATAATGTCAATCTCTTCTCCCTTGTCCAGGTGATGGGTCACCTGGTCATAGAAGGAAATGAGATTGGTCAGGCAAGACCTACCCACAACAAACCCGTGCTGGCTGTCCCTCAGGATGTTGCCATTGGTCAGCTTGACAAGAATGGACTCTGATGATTTTTTCCAGAATCTTTCCAGGGATAGAGGTCAAGCTGATTGGCCTATAGTTCTCTGGATCTACTTTCCTCCCTTTCTTGAAGATGGGTACCACATTGGCCTTCTTCCAGTCTTCAGGTACTTCACCAGAGCACCAGGAGTTTTCAAATATCTTTGCCAGTGGCTGGGCTACGACTCCTGCCAGCTCCTTAAGTACTCTGGGGTGCAATCTGTCAGGACCTGCTGACTTGACGGTATCCAGCCTCTCAAGGTGTTCTTTTACAAAGTCTACACTGATGCTGAGTATAAATTCACCCTCACCCTGGACATCCCGTATCATGCTAGGCGGGGCGGTCCCTTTGGGTTGACGAAAAACCGATGCAAAGTACCCATTAAGCAGGTTGGCGCTTTCCTGGATGTCGGTTATCAGTTGTCCCATTTGGTTTAGCAGGGGTCCAGTATTACCCTAGTTTTTCTTCCGACTCCCCACATATCTGAAAAAGGACTTTTTATTGTTCTTGATACACGTTGCCAGGTGGAGTTTGGTTGCAGCCTTGGCTTTTCTGGTCACTCCCTACAGGTACAGACCAGTGCAGAATACTCCTCCTCTGTGGTGATTCCTATCTTCCATCCTTTATAAGCCTCTCTTTTTTCGCGTAGGAGGTCCACAAGTTCCCTGCAGAGCCAAGGCAGTTGCTGTGCCCTTTTGCTACCTTTCCTCTGAGATGGGATGGACATCCCTTGTGCTTTCAGGATCGCACCCTTAAGGAGCGACCACTCCTCTTGGACTCTTCTCCCTGTTGAATCATGGCCCCTTAGGGCCTTGACAACAAGCCTCCTCAGCTTATCAAAGTCAGCTTTCCTAAAGATGGGGAGGGGTCGTGATGTGCACTGGGTAGGAGAGCTCTTGCTGAAGAGCTCTCCCACCCTATGCACATGGAGAAAAGCTCTGTGCCCAAAAGGGCTTCCCTATGGCTGGCTGGGACCTGTCCTCCTCTCCTCGCCCCTCCCTCACAGCTGTTTCCCAGCCCCCTGACCCAATCCATCAGTGGGGCAGCTAGCAGTCAGCCCCCAGCTGGTTGGGGAATTCCTGTCCAGCCAGGAGTTTGCTGCTAGCTGCCCCGCCGGCAGATTAGGACAGGGCTGGGACATATGTCCCTACCCAATACCTCTTTCCAAGCCCCATGGAGCGGGAAGAGAGCTGTGGGGCTGGTACCTGGCCCAGACCGGGACAGTTCCTGGCTAGTCCTGGGCTGCATGCGGAAGTCTGCACATACAGCCTGGAGCTGGCTGGAACCTGCCCTGAAACGGGACAGTTCCCAGCCAGCTCCAGGCAGGGTGAGGAACTCCCCATGCAGGGAGCTCCCAGCCCTGGCTCTGTGATTGGAGCAGTGGCTGGGAGCTTCCTGCTGCCAGGGCAGAGGGACATCGTCCTAGCCAGGCTCCAAGCTCGGAGCCCGCTCCAGCAGCAGGCAGTTCCCGGGGGCAGGGAGCAATCTCCCAACCCTTGCTGTGATTGTGGAGCCAGAACCCAGAGCATCCTGCTGCTGAGCCCACCCCGGCAGTGAGCAGCTCCCAGGGGCAGGGAGCAATCTCCTGCCTCCTGCTGCCCAGCTGGCCAGGAGTAAATTTGCTCCCAGTTGGCCATCTACACATGCATTACTGCACAGTGACTACTCCATAGTGAATTTGCTATCTGCATTTGGAGTAGACCAATTTACTGCGCAGCTTAAACATCTGCATGTGTAGACGGTGACGCTTACTGCGCAGTAAAGTATCTCATATACACACACCCAGTCTGAACAGTAACATGGGATGTATGAGGAAAAGCAGATTAGAGTCAGGAAAGTTGCTTTCACCATCTTCTTAAGCAACATAATGTAATGGATCTGATATTCTTCAGCTTTCTGGGTTGCATCAGATGGCCACTGCTAGCAGAAAGTGGATGCCAAACTGGATGGACCAGTGTTCTACTCTAATGTTTCAAAACTTACATTTGTCTTATGATTCCTGTGTGACCAGCTGCTAACTGGAGCAAAGTTCTGTAACAAATTACTGTTTAGTTTGCATGTGTTAATTAGAAAATATGAAACAACATCAACAGCCTTCACTCTGTTTGGTGACAGCATCAAAGCTGCCTGGCAGCAATTGCTTATACCCTGTGCAAAGACCAGCTGCCCTTCTCAGACTCCAGGCATGATGCCCACAGTGACTAGCAGTTCCTTCCCAGGCTTCTGTTGGCCAGCCAGCAGCCAAAACCCACTCATACCACCTGCTGAGGCTTCCCTAAATACCTTTATTTATCTTAAAATTAAGCTTCATTTTGATTGAATTAGGGAGGATCTAGGAAGGTGCAGTGCAGTTTCTGTTGATATTATTACTGGACATATTCTAACTGTGCCACTGTACAGGGCTAATAGTTCCCATAGGGTGGAAACCATTAAACTATAAGGACCTGGAGAGAACAAGGTGGTCATTTTACTTTATTAAAATGCTGTTTGCTTTGTGTGGCATAGAAAGACCATATTTTCTGGTTTTTAAGAACCAATTCACCAGTCTAGCTTCTTGCAGCGTAAGGAGACACTTTTGGAATCAGGTTCCACTTGAGAGAGACTGGCTGAACAGATACACTATGCATCTGTTATAGTAAAGACATTTTAAAAATGGAAGCTGGCAACCACTCTTGGGCACAGCAGAAACTATGTAGGTCTAAGTAAAATGATATTGTCCTAAACCCAAACATTGGCCTAGCTGCCCAATGGGAAACCACTATAATAAAATCATGCAAAACCAATAGGAAAAAAACGACCAAAAGACAATCCTGGAACCAAAAGAGTTGATGTTATTTAAAGAACTGTTCTCTACATGACATTACTTTTATTGCTGATGGTCTGCCTAAAATAATAGAGAAGTGTGCACGGCTATACTAAGGCAAGGTCGTTTATACAGGATCAAGGCATAATGCATTTATTATATCAAGCAGAACACAATCAGAAGCCTGAGCTACCCTTTATTTGCTGATATCATTGTGAATCAATGCACCAGTTTTAACACATAGGAACTGGTTATTTCTTACCAACTCCAATTAACTGTATAAGAGAAATGGTGAAATCTTCATCTCTCTGTCGAACAAGGGTCTCTATGGTTAGTCCTATTACACTCAACAAAGACAGGATAGTCACACAGAAGTAGATCTTGACCGGGAAGGACAATTCTGACCAAGGCTTTATCTGGAATTAAAGGAAATGTGTATAAACACATAGGACAGGCAGAGGATGCTTGGCATCTGAAAGTTTGTCAGACTTCTCTTCCAACTACACAGTTGATCCAATAAAAGGTATCACAAAAACCCTTTGCCTCATACGTTTCCTGCACCATCATGGCTACAACACTCCAACCCTATTATTAAACACTTAGGCCTGTTTGAAATCAGGGCATTGAACTCAAAAAATGCAACACTGGTTAAATTGTCCTTCTTTTAATACATGCCATTGCATACTATAACGAGGGGAAGCCACTTACATAGCTCCAACTGTTATGCAGTTGTTTCCAGCCCTACAATGTCTCACTACTCATCTATTTTACCCCTAGGGATCAAATTCTGCTTTTCATAGGACTGCCCAGGAGCGCAGGGTACTGTAAAGCTAAAGTCCCTGAAATCAAGGCTTTTGACCTACAACAACATGCTTACAAGGACACTGAATGATCTTCTCCCCTCTCACACCCAAAAGTCTCTCTCGTTTTAGAACTTTGGGTCGAAAATTAATGTGATGCTTAAAGTTCCTGGGTGATGTCCTGAGGCCGTGAACAAGCTGTTTTCAAATTTGCTGAGAATGAACAAATCCTTGGAGCCTGTTGCTGGGAAGAGGCTATGCCACGTTGACAAAATATTTTTCTGTGCTACTGATAATAGGAAAAAGACCGTATTACAGGCATGTGGAGCTTGACAGTCATCTGGAGGCAGAGTTTAGCATAACATAATTATTGCAACACAGCTTCATTTAGCAATTTCCTCAACTGATTTCAAGACTTCCTACAGTTTATTTCAACTGAGGGGCTCACAGTATCTATTTCCACTTTCTAATGAACAATACACACAGATTATTTGACTGGTCAGTTCTATTCTAAGTACGTAGTTCAAGTACTTACAGGGCCGCAGGGGGTGGGAATCAGTTCTTGATGCCTTGGTGTTAAATTTGGCAGTGGGAGGTCTGCACTATCCCTGGGCGGAGGAAAAGGAAGATCCCTTTAATGAGAGTTAGGAAGAGCAGAGCAAAGCCATGTTTATCTGACAGCGCTGGGGAAGAGAGATGGGACAGCCGCCGCGCAGCATGTACAAACCAGCTCACAGACAGGGAGCTGCAGACGCTCAGTCACCCGCTCCCTCAGCACCGCTCTGTTTTAGCGTCTCAGTGCCAATGGGCGCGTGTCCCCGGGCTCTGCCCGACACCCGTGCCGTGTGTGCAGGGCGGTGGCGCGTTTGCATGGCTGTGTCACCGCGCCCTTCCTGAGGCCACGCCCTGGTTGTGAGGGGACAGCACGGCCGTGCCTGGCCCTGGCGGGGTCTTGTCCCTGCCGCAGGCCCAGCACAACGCCTGGGGAGCACGGCACGGGCAACGCCACGCGGCGTGTGGAGGACAGGGATGCTGCCACAGTGACATCACAGAGCCCAGCAGCAATGTCACAAAGCAGTGTGATGATGTCATGGGGCAGATGCTGCCGCAATGACATCACAAAACCCAGCAGCGTAATGATATCACGGGGCAGATAGTACCCAGTGGCATCACAGAGTCCAGCAGCGATGTCACAAAGCAGTGTGATGATGTCATGGGGCAGGGCAGGGAGGCTGCCGCCATGACATCACGGAGAGCAGCC
>NW_005841851.1:2155833-2160241 GCF_000455745.1 Alligator sinensis | reverse complement strand
GCGGACGCTACATGGCTGGACCGGCCGCGCCCCGCTTCCGGGTCCATCGCCCACTTCCGGGGGAGCCTGGCAACCATCAGACGTCACTTCCCCCCGGGTGCAGCCGGGGCTGGGCGGTGGTGGGAAGCTTCGGGGTCCCGGCGGCGCCATGGAGACGCGCGGCCGCGGAGCGGAGCCGCCCTGTGCAGACACCCGCGCGGGGGCGGGGGGGGGCAGGGTCGTGTGTACGCGGGAGACGCTTCCCATTGATCCGCGTTAAACCCGAGCAATGTCACAGGCGAGGCCCCGACCGCAGCTCCTCTCGGGGCAGCTGCCTCGCAGTGGCAGGAGCAAGGTGGTCAGCAGCCTCAATGGATCAATAAGATCTTCCTTGTTAAGAATAACCTCGCGCTGTCTTACCTGGAAAGGGGCTGTATCGTGCGTGGAAGGGACCTCGGGGGTCACATCTAGTCCAACACCCTGCCTGCGGCAGGACCAGCCCCAACTACATCATCCCAGCCAAGGCTTTGTCAAGCCAAGTCTTCAAAATCTCCAAGGATGGAGACTCTACCACCGCTCGCCCGGGGGGGCCCCCCCCCCCCCCCCCGGGGGAGCACGTTCTTAACATCCAGCCTGGCTGTGCCCCGAGACCACTGCTCCTTCTTCTGTCATCTGAGACCAGCCCAGCTCCATCCTCTCTGGGTCCCCCTGCGGGGAGTTGAAGGCTGCCATTAAATCCCCTCTCGGTCTTCTCTTCTCCCCACTAAAGCCCAGTTTGTAGGTGTTAGGTTGCTGGGGGCTGGAAGGGACCTTACAGATCATCAGGTCCAGCCCCCCTGCACGTGGGCAGGAAAGACCGCTGGGACCAGATGACCCCAGCAAGGTGGGCGTCGAGATGCTTTTTGAAGATGGCCAGGGTGGGTGACTGCACCACCTCTGGGGGGAGCCTGTTTCAACCCTGGGCACTCGAGTTTTTCCTTCTGTCTAGTCTGAGGTGATCTTCAATCAGTTTGTGCCCACTGTTTCTTGCCCTCCCTTGAGGGGCTTTGGTGCTCCCCTAGGCCCTGATGTATGCCCCTGGTATAGGCTGCCACCAAGTCTCCTCCAGGCTGAACAGTCCCAAATCTTTCAGCCTCTCCTCATATGCACTGGTCTCCAGGCCTCTAATCATGCACATGACCCTCCTTTGGACTCTCAGCTTCTCCACATGCTTCCCAAAGTGCGGCGCCCAGAATTGGATGCAGTACTCCAGCTGCGGTCTCACCAAGGCTGAGTAGAGCGAGAGGATGACATCCTTTGCCTTACTTGAGATGCCTCGGTAGATGCATGCCAGTGTTTGATTAGCTCTGCCAGGTATGGCATTGCATTGGCAACTCATGTTCATTTTGCTGTCTCATAACACTCATTCAGTTGTGGTGCTGGCAAGCATAGCAATGCCGAGCCTGTCAGTGTGTTTCAGATTATTTCTCCTCAGATGGCCTCTTGAAGGCTCAGATCAAGTCAGATCTTGAAGGCTCAGATCAACCTGTACAATGTTCCACCATTGCAGACATTGTATGGGTTTGTGTGCACCTGTTTTCTCTCTCTCTCTCTCAGCATCGCAACCCCCCTCCCTCCCTTTCCCCCACCCCCAGGCTTAGTTGGCTAACATATTTTCTGTAACCTAGGTGTGTTCCCCTCCTCACCCCCATCCCTCCTATGTTAGTCCCTCACTTGGGTGTATTTTCTTTCTGGCTTTGTCATTTTTTGGGTCATGACTCTTAACATCTACTAATAAAATGTAATCTGTCCCACTCCCCCTCCGGCCCTGGGCAGGTTATCGCTTCTCAGCCTCTTGAAGGCTCAGATCAAGTGTAGTGGCTTCTTAAACTGGCCGGGGAAATACCATGTATCTGTGTCCAAGAAGGCAGTTTTCCTGAACCGCCTCACGGGAGAACTGCTCTTCTGGCGTGGTTCAGTACCTGCCAAGGTACAGTGGCTTTAAGCCCAGTTTATGGAAATAGGAGTCTCCTCCCTTGCTTGCTCCGAGGCCTTTATGGCTAAGGGCAAGCAAAACTTGGGGGCATCCAAACCCCAAGCCTCTGGCCTTGGGCCTGCAAGTAGGATGCCTGCCAAAGGGTTTGGAAACATCCAAAGCCCCAGGTGCAGTGGAAGATGTTTGCCGGTAGTGGGGCCACTTATGGTTCTGGACTCTTGGATTTGGAATTAGTTTTGGCTAATATGGCCTTGGATACAAATTATATTAAAAAAAAAAATTCTCCCCAGATGGAGCACTTTACATTTGTCTGTATTAAACAACATCAGGTTGAGGTCTGCCCACCTCGCATGCCTGTCCAGGTCGGCCTGTATTGCCAGCCTGTCCACAAGAGTGGCCATGCTCCCCCATAGTTTGGGGTCATCAGCAATCTTTGCCAGTTCACTTTTAATACCTAAATCCAAATCATTGATGAACATGTTGAAAAGCACTGGTCCGAGTACCGAACCCTGAGGGACACCACTGGTCATCCTCTGCTGTGATGACTCAGTTCCATCAATCGATATTCTCTGGGTCCTGCCATGGAGCCAGTTACCTAAAAGTAGTAGCCACTGGACTATAAAGTAGTCGAGACCACGTTCCCCCAATTTTTTCATGAGGACTTTGTGGATGACCAGGTCAAAAGCCTTTTGAAGTCCAGGTATATGATGACAACAACCTCATTTCCCCCATCCAGGTGGCAAGTAACCTGATCGTAGAAGGAAATGAGGTTGGTCTGGCATGACCGGCCCATAACAAAGCCATGTTGGCTATCCTTCAGACTGCTGCCTTCTGCTAGCCTGTCTGTAATGGATTCTTTTCTCCAGATATTTAGCCTTTTGTAGGTGCTCCCCCACAAGATCTACACCAACTAGGGGTGGGTGGTCATCCCCACCATGATCATCCTGTGTGCTGTCAAGCAAGCTAACACCCTTAGACTGGTGGAAAACTGACATGAAGTATTAATTCAGGAGTTCAGTTTTGTCCTGAGTGTCAGTTATCAACCGTCCCATGTCATTCTTCAGGGCTCCTATGCTTCCCTTATTTTTTCTCCAACTTCCTACATATCTAAAGAAGGACTTTTTGTTGTCCTTGATTCCAGTTGCCAATTTGTATTGTTTGTGCTTTTGCTATCCTGATCTGCTCCCTACAGATGTGAGCTGTTGCTGAATACTCCTCTTTGGTAGTTATTCCTAACTTCCATCCTTTGCAGGCTTCTCATTTTAATTTCAGGAGGCCCATGACTTTCCTGTTGAGCGAAGGGGGTCCCCCAGCCCTTTTGCTGCCTTACAAAAGGGAATGGACTTTGTTTGAATTTCTAGGATTGCTTCCTTGAGGAACAACCACTCTTCTTGTACACCCTTCTTCATTGGACCATGGTCCCGCAGGGCCATGCCAACCAATCCCCTAAGTTTGTGGATGTCAGCTTCCCTAGAATCAAGGATTTCTATTTTACTGGCCAATTTCCCTGACTTACAGTGGATGGAGAAAGTGATCATATGGTCACTGCCACCCAGTTTCCCTTTAATCCTCGGTTTGCTCACTAGATCATCCCCTTTGGCCAAAACCAAGTCTAGGAGTGCCTTGCCCCTGGCTGCCCTTGTTGTTAGGTAGAGCTCCTCCACGCAAGCGAGGAAGCTTTGTGAGCAATCGGATCTAGCCGAGTGCTCATCCCACGAGATGTCTGGGTAGTTGAAGTCACCCATGATGACCATGCTCTGAGTGTGCAGCTCTGCCACTTCTCTAGAGAATTCCTGCTCGAGCTGTTCCTCTTGGTTTGGAGGTCTGTGATAAAACTCCTACGGTCAAATCCCCTTCCCCGTGCTCTCCCTGTATCTCGACCCCGCAGGTCTCAAGTCGCCCTTCTGTGTTTCCAATTGTTGCTTCAAGGGAGATGTAATGTTCCTGCACATAGAGCGCAAATCCACCACCCTCCTTCCCAACATGATCCCTCCTATACAGGGCCTATGGGCCAGTCGTAGGTGGAGTCCCACCAGGTCTCTGATCATAGGCGACTGGTAGGGGGAGCATGTGCCCCCCCCCGACGCCCACCACTGATACTATCGGTAGGGCTGGTCCCCCCCTGACAGGGCTGCCACTGTCGGCGGCTTCTGCAGGTGCCCCCGGATTCAGGAGGCGCCAGTCACTCATGCCTGTGATCCCACGGGTCCTTCCTCCTGCTTGTTTCCCTGGGTCCCTCAGCACTGCATTGGCCCTCCTGCGACAACGTGTCTTCACAAGTCATGTGCCCCGGCCCCCAGCCACTTTCGTTGCCCTCCCCTGGACTCTGCGCTGCCTGTAGCGGGGGGACCCAGCTCTCCAGATGTGGCCTCCTCAGATCGGAAATGCGTCGCCTGTTTTAGCTAAACACCGGGTTTCTTTGTCTTGGGAAGATCCTCTGAAGAGCAGCCGCAG
>NW_005841851.1:2130962-2155230 GCF_000455745.1 Alligator sinensis | reverse complement strand
CCTGTCCCCCCGCAGGGCCGGCAGGAGCAGCCCCGGCGCTTCCCCCAGGACGGGAGGGGAGCGGGGCTGTCACTTCCGTGAAGTCCGCAGCAGTTCCCGCACCGCGCCCCCCTGCATCCACCCCTGCTGGAGGCCTGGGCCCAGCCAGCTTCGGTCGGGAGTGACAGGATGGTGGTTAAAGACCCGTGTCCCTGGTGCGGAGTTGCGGTCTACGTAACTGTCACTGGGCCCCAGGAAAAGCCTGCGCAGGATTAACAGGGCAGGACTGAAATGCACTGGCAGTGTCCCTTGGTGGTCTCCGAGCTGCACTAGCAAAGGGTGCTCGTACATGGAGGCACTCTGGCAGATCTCAGCGGCTAGTGAATGATCTGGTCGACGTGAGATGCATTTGGCAGAACAGAGTGCAGCCGTGCTTCTGCAGCGTCTGTCTGGGGGGTGCCTGGTCCGAGCGTGGGGTTTGACCTAGGTGGCTGGCGGTGTCGGTAAGTGAGCGGGGGGAAGTCGTCATTGCTGCATGGGCTCTCGCTGACCTGGTTTGTTTGGGGTGTGTAAAAAAAATTTGGGGGAGTGTCATTTAGACTTGAGGGCTTGTTTGAAGCAACTCCAGATGCTCGCAAGTCTCAAAGAGGAGCCTTGTGCATCATTGTACTGCAGCTTTATTTGAAATACTTACACATAGATGCCTTGAAGGCTAAGGTCTCTGCATGCCGGCATGCGGTTGGCTCTCTCTAAACTGTCTGAACCATGTTTTAGGCGTGTTTGTGGCCTATATTAAATACACAATTAAAATGCAAGGCATGCAAGACAAGCTTTTGTCTGCAAGGGGTGACACTTGGAGGGGGTCGAGGAGCTTGGCTTTGTCGTTCCTATTAGATCAGCTGTATCTTTTGCAAATGAAAGAGCTTGCAATCCTTCTCTAGCTTTTGGAATGAAAGACTTTATTGAGTGGGGTCTTCGTAGAAATTGTGAAGGTGAGTACTTTATTTCATAAGAAGTATGGGGATGTTAATGGGAGGGGAGAGAGCACCGCATAGGGTTTCTTTGTCTTTGCTACCAGCTGGTGTTCACTTTGGGGTCTCTTTGTATGGCTCGCAGAATTTTTGGTCTCAGAAACATGAATGGACAGAGGGCAACACTTGATTCTTGGGTAAGTAGAGCAGAGCCCGAGTGTCTGTCCTGTTGTTGGGAGATGGAGGCAAGTCCGCAGCCTAGAGTATCTGAGTCGAGCAGAGCATGGTGTCTGACGGGGCCTGCGAGCGGGATTCTGCATGCAATGCACTGGGACACCTGCGAGCGGTTTGAGATGCAGCAGGGAAGCTGTGCAGAAGCGGCTCTGAAACCACGCAGCACTGAGAGGGGTAGCTCTCAACTTGGAAACAACTCAGCAATGAAAGTTTGTCGTATTCTAAAAATACTCAATATGCTTGATGGAAGGAAGAGCTGTGCTCAAAAGCTGGCTTGTAATACACTTGAGAGAGAATGCCAAAGCGTACGAGCAACAGCGCTTTTTATTTCTACTATGCTACTATCATTTGAATAGACTACTGCTTATATCTACATATATATCTTTAAATATCCACTATGTATTTAGTAATGTGACTGGTTGTTTTTTTTCTTGATGTGTGTTATCAGTTTGTGGGTGCCTTAGTGGAAAATGAATTATTATATTTATTTGACTCCAGTCTGCCTCCACAAATAACTGTGTACAGTGTAAACACTTGCAAAGCAAAGGTCAGAAAGTCAGGTTTGCTGGAGAGGCTAGTTTAATTACTCCCATGACAGCGCATGGTTGGTGATGTTTGCTCTCCAAGTGGGTTTTGATTTTCTTTTTTTTTTCTGACCCTTTTGTTGTTTTTCAAAATCTGGCTCTGAAGAGGCTCTTGGCCTTTTTTTTTCCTCCATGCTCCCTTTTTAAACAGGATTACTGGGTGTTCCCAAGGAGTGTTGGGTGGAAGCAGCCCAGTTGGCTGCTTTTGCCATCTGCGATGCTGCCACAGAAAACCTCAAAAGGGTCATGTGAGGAATGTTTCGGGTCAGCATTGTAATTTCTGCTCCATGCCTGCAGCTGCGGCCTCCCCCCACCCCGAGTTAATCTGGTGCCTTCTGTCAAGAAAAAGGCAGAGAGTTAGGAACGTCTTTTGCTGATTTTTTTTTTAAGCTTGTTGGAAGACGGTTCTGCTATATCAGCTCTACTTGAGACCAGTTGATTAAGTTGTCATAGCCCCGGCCAGTTACATGAATGTGCAGTATTATGGCTTATTATGAAGTTTTCCTGCCACCAAAGGCCTATAGGTAATGGAGTTGAATTATCAGTAGCCTTGCTGATCTGCACTGCTGCTTCCCATTTGCATTTTCTCTTTCTCTAGAAGTGAGGGTTTCTTCACCAGTTGGAGAACTGTTGTGCTCTAGGCTCTAAATGCCTATTGTGACCTTCTCGAAAGCAACTCCTACAAACATTGGGCTTATGCCATAACATCCTACCAAAACTGTTGCTGTTTCTAAGGCTGCGTGAACGGACGGCTGTTTGTTGGCAGTGAGCCTCCGAGGCTGCTTTACGTGTTGACAGCAAATGTGTTGAGCCTTTTGGTAATCAAACTTTGGGACAGTAAAGGTTGGATCTAACCGACCTTCCTAATCGCTGGCAAATGCAGTTTCCCTGTTTTCAGATTGATTAAGCTGTTGGTACTATGGTGGGGGAGGATATTTTATGAAAGATAATACTCTTATGAGTTTTAAAATCTTGTCTTTGAACCTGTGTTCTCCTGGGCTCTATATTTTTTTTTTTATTCAGTGCACTTAAAAAGAGGTTCTTTTTCATCTCTCTGCTTCAGCTGACAGTGAGTGTTGCTGGTCAAACTCATAATTGGGGAGAAAGGGTGTTTGAATGCATGGAGCCTCTTAAATGGTCTGACAAGTGTGACGTTTTCATATGTGGCAAAGAGACACCTCGGCTAGATTTTTATCTAGTTCTGTTGTACCCTCAGTATTGATTTGAGCCAGTGGAAAGCTTTTACTGGATATTATTCATTTACTTATTTCCATGTGCAGTGACTTATTTTAGTCCATTTTGACTGTTAGGGGGTGACATAGAGAACAGCAAAAAGCACGCTGCCTGCTGCTGATTTTTATGAGCCAGAAGATTTAATGTATGTGTAATCCAACAGGACGAATCTCCCAGCCACTGCCACGTTTTCATCCATTGATGAACATCAGCTGCTGGTTGGCATCAAGGGAGGAAGACTGAATTAATCCCAGATGGGGGAACTATTTCAGCCAATTTAAGACTTTCCGGTCAATTTAAGGCAGCAGGTCAGTAATTTTGGGGGTACATGCATACTTTTTTTTTTCTTTTGTTTTATTGATAGTGGTAACCTTTATTGAATGTCATACTCTTTAATGAATGATACGAAATAGAATGTAAAAATGTTGCTGAAGTCAGAAGCCTCATTTTATTTAATTGCTTGTGTTACTGTAGCATTATGGCACTGTTAAGGAAGACTGTGAAAATACCTTTCATTTTATCATATTCACCCAAATCCAAGACCACTTTGAATTTTAGAGGACCCCCCCCTAATAATTAGATTCTATAGGTGGAAAATTATAAATTGCCATGTATAGAATTGAATTAGAGGAAGGTTGTCTTCATTTTGTCCCTCCCCACTGCTGTGGTGGGAGGCAAAGGGCCAGACCCCCTTTCCCTTCAGACTCCCCCAGCTCCTCTTGCTGTGAGCTCCCTCCCCTGACAAACAAGCCGTCCCAGCCTGGGGCAGGCAGCAGCTCAGCTCTGGCTTTGGCCCTGTGCCTGATTCAGGCTGGTACTTGAATCCAAGATATAGCTTCCACCACACCCCATGCTGATGAGGGGTCACCTTGTCTTGTATTTGGGGAAGTGCAGTAAATAGTCAGGAGTGTGTTAATTTAAAAGTAGGAACCCAAGAGCAGTATTTTTATTTAAATTGGGGAGAAAAAGGTCAAGGGTGACTACAAACCCTGCACACCTGGAATACTTTAAACAAGATTTTCTGGGTTCAATTGAACCACAGGTTTTGGACACTATTTGGCTTAACTTCCAATCTGTAGGGTAAGTGCCAATGGGTCACAGCTAAGCCCAGCCTTTATGATCCCAGCATGTTTGTCATGTTGGCATACATTACTAGAATACTTAAGGGAATCCCAGGTATATGGGGGTGGCTGGGGCGTAATGCAGATTCAAAAGGTGGCAGTCTTCCTTTCACTAGCAATGGCACTCGGGCACCCAGTGCTGGTAACACTCCTGTCTTATTGCTAGTGCTGTACTGCTTTTCCCAAGGTCTTGGTTAAATTCCAACATTGATTCCATTCTGCCAACCTAACTCCCCTGCAGTTTGTAGATATAGCTTTTATTTATTACTCTGAGCTGTTGTGTGATGGTTTCCCTCTCCACCAGACAGTTCTTGTTTTGCACTTTGTAGTTATTGTCTCTAAGTGGTTGCAGAGTAGGAACTGTGAAATGTTACTTCTCACACTGCTGCTGGATCAAAACAACGATGATGTGGAAAGACAGCCCTAGTAACCAAGACTGGGAGTCCTCCAGCAGATTTGCCAGTATTGTTCTGAATCGACAAGTAGTGGATTACTGTTAATTGAGTTGAGACCCACCTTCAAGGCCAGAAAGCGTGGCTTTTTTCAGTGTTGTGTTTAATATCCTGAAAGCTTAATGTCTGTATAGAAATAGCTTCATGGGACTACAGTCTGATTGATTTGTGAGTGGCTGGAAATCCCCTATTCTCCTTTATTCTGCTGACATATTGTTCTAAATCCCATTTAAATGAAGTAGCTTAATTTTGCAGCAATAAGAATTCAGTTAATTTTGCAAGCTCAGAGAGGCATGTTGCCCTAAGAAGATATTTTGCTGTGTAATCTCCTTAGTTTTTGTTCCTAAATCATTTTTTTTTTTCTTTAAAATCAAGCCCTCAGTGGCAGGGCATAGTTACAATACACGTGGCAGTGAACTCACTAGCTTGGCTTTTCTAACTTTAGTAACAGTTCAGTAAGCAGAGCGGTGATCTTAAGAAACTCAGTCCAGCTCTTCTGTACATTAAACAGCTATGAATATTCAAGATAAATATTTTATGACATTTAATCTCTCTCTTGGCTTGGCAGCTACCATAATCTGTTCCAGTTTATTCCCCAGGGCCTTAATGTAACTTCCTGTACACATTTCTTTTGGCCGTCATGTTCTGCATATATTTTACAGCTCAGTCCTGCAAAGCCTCCCTCTTGAGTAGCTGTGTGCATATGGGCAAGTTCCAGTGACTAAAAAAGCTTTAATAGTAGAAACAAATTTTTATTACCTCCTGGGTCATTGATATAAGAGACTCTCTTGAGGTATAAGAATTTAGGAGCATATTCTTCACTGAATCAGGGAGACTGCAAGCAATAAGATACAGTAGTTGACATGCTTCTCAAGGCTTGAGAACAGAAACAGTAAATCTCGGATTTACAAGTACCAGTTAACAATTGAGATTTGGCTAACCAGCAGCTTAGCTCCCTCCACTATTTCTTGTTTCTCTTGCATACAGGTAATACAGAGAACATGGACAATTCTGTTTTTTAACTACTTTAAAAGGAAGGGGAGCAGCTGCCTGGGAGTGGGCAGCAGCTGTTATACTGTAACTGTTACAAGTGTATGATCTCCTAGGGATGTAAATTAGCTTAATTGCCTTATCTTAGACCTGAATGAAACCGGGTTAAAGCTGCAATGGTTTTGCTACATTTGCATGGATACAAAATTATGCAGACTTAAATTGTATTGTAAGGGTGGGTCCAGACTACACGCTGCACACGCAGGTGTTCCCCATGCTGCTAATTAGCAGTGTGGTTGGGGTGGGGGGTGTTGACCCGGGAGATCCCGGTATGAAAAAAAGCCACACCTAAAAAGCGGGGTGACGCATGTGGTGGCAGTATGCACCACCTGAAACCAGAGCCTGGCCAGCTGGAGCCATACTCCAGCTGCCAGACAGGCTCCCTGCTGCCAGATCCCAGATCCCCGCCACTGGAGCCCCAGAGGCCTCCAGGCCCCAGCCTCCCCTACTCCACCTGGGACAACTTGCCACACAGCAGTGCATGTGTGTCATGGGCATTCCCTGGGTACAAGTAGGAGCAGCACATATTGTGCTGCTGTTATTTGTCTCTGGGAAAAAAACACAGGTGCCCTTGGCTGGATATGCCCTACACGTTTATATTGGTACCATTTGATATCAGTACAGTTGTAATATATGTCTAGATCCGCAGTGTTTACTGGGTCAACCACACCAGAACAATGAGATGCCTCGCTGCTCTGCTGCAGGGTGCTTTGAGGAGTCGCTTGACTGGCTGCATCCTCACTGTATACTGGGGTGCCTGAAAGTCCTGATGTTTCTTAGCCTTCTCCTTTGTTTTTTCCCCCCCAAAAGGTTTCAGATAATAGCCCAAAGCCTTTGGGAAACAGGCTGTTCTGTCATTTGTATTCATCGGGTAACAGCTACAGCTGTTTGGAAAGGTGTTCCTATTAGTGAACTTCAGCACTGAACTTACTCTGGGATGTTTTCCTCAATTGTTTGCTTTGAGCCTGCCAGATCAGCAGACAGTGGGGCACTCTGATATTACGGCAGTGGGTTACCTTATAAATATTGAGCCTGAATATCTCTACTGTGTAACACAAAGCTTTTAGTTTTTTCCCCCAGGGGGAGATATCAAGCATTAGTGGCTTTCTGTCCTGAACAGCTGCAGAACCTCCTCATGTTCCGGTCGTGGCATCCTCCTAGTTCAGGGCTCTGTTTTTCATGCCTGCGTGAGGATGTGGTGAGCTGCTCCCGACAATCAACGACGCTAGAGCAAAGGGTAAAGAGGGCTTTCCGTATAACTGTGCTAATTGGCCTCATGCAAACTGGGGTGCTTAAGAGCGTTGGGACTGAGTTTGAACAGAATTTCTTCTGCGGCAGTCTTAACAAATCTGTCCTTTAAGAAAAATACTTTAGCTCATAAGTGGGATTAAGCCCCCCGGAAGCATATCTGAATCAGCATGAACCTATTGACAGCAGCCTAGGAGAGGTCTGTATCTTAGTGCACTATTACATCAGAGGTGTTCTGCTCTTGGAAAAGGACTTGGGGAGGGGCAGTCTTCTTGCTGCTTCGTTGAAGTAAGATAAATGAAAAATCTGAGAAGTGAAAACTTCAGTGCAAAATTAACAGCTGCTTGGATGGGATAAAGAAACGTCTTAACCGCTTCATCCATGTGTCTGAGGTGGGTTGCAATGTCCAGGTCAAGTCTAGCTTTAAAAAGCAAAGAAAATAAAATATGTGCCCTGGCCAGTTTTTCAGTAAGCATTTTAGCCAATACAAGGCCGTCCAGGTGCATGCCCCTGTGTGTGTTCACCTGCCAGGCAGCGTTTACTGTGCTGCCATTGTTCAGAGGCATCCTTGTGTAACAGTATTGCCAAGATGTCCATAGTTAAACTTTCCACCATACAGTGCTATTTTTGGCAGTCTCTATACTTTGCCTGTGTAGCGAGTGATGTGTCCTCTCGGGCACTGATATTCTAAAATGCGTTTTCCAGGTTGCTCAATCCTATAAGACCTGCTGATGTGCAACCCTAATCTCTGTAATGAAAGACCTTGTATACAGTCTGTTTGCTGTCTGACCTATTCTGTTTTCTTCTGTCTTTCTGATAGTCTGTATTTTGGGTATCAGTTGCAAAGACAAACATCCAAAGGTGGCTTTTAATGTTGCTGATCAAGACAGACAGAATGGTTTGGCTCCTTTTTACCAATGTTGGGCCCTATTTATGCAACTGATACATTGTTTGACATTGACACTGTAATGCAACTGATGTGGCAGAATAGATTCACCCAACTTTATTTTACAGTTCAAAAGTGTATCCTCAGATGGGAAACAATTAGATACCTGTATTCCCAGGTTTGTTCTTTTTTCCAGAATTGTACTATAAGGATTGCTGTAGTTGCTTGTGTTACACTACAGTGTGGCTGAAGTACCCATGCTACACGTTATTCACCACACCACTTATCTTTGCTTTATGATCAGAAGGCTCAGACACCTGGGAATTTCTTTGCCTGTTTTGTTTTACAAGATCAAAAGGTATAAAAATCATGTGGTCTTTGAGGGCTGATTAAAGTCCTTTCTCTCTTTGTATTTTTCTCCACTGTCTGCTTTATGCGTTTTTGTATGTCATAAAAAAAATGGCTGTAGCAGTGTAAACCATGGGGATAGTACCATAAATGCACTCCTGCACAGAATTGTGACCTGTAAAGACATTTTCCAGACAGAATGTAAAGTAGCAGGTTGAATGAGAATAACATAATTACAGAGGAAGGTAATAACTACGTGTACGAGCAAGAACTTTGGAACCCAGAGACCTGTTTTGTTTTAGTTTGGCACTGGCTGTCTCAAAATAGAAAAGAAGTTGAGGCGGATCTGTACTTCTGCATGTTATGATCACATTAACAAGTAGAAATGTATGTCTTAAGCAATGCAACAAATGCAAATCTTTGTCTCCTTCATAAACTGCAAATGAAACCTGGTGTTTCTATGCCATGAATATTTTAAAATGGCATTGTTAAGTAGTGAAGAACTCTTTGCTTTTTTTTTTTTTTTTTCCATTGGCAGAAAGGGCAACAGACTGCAGGAAGAAGCATTTGAAGTGTTATTTTTAAACAAGATGTTGGTTGGAGGACCAGATAAACTTTTATGAGCCAACGGAGCTGAAAGAATAACCATGTGAGATTTATTTTCGCTTCCTTGTGAAGTTCTAGACAAAATCAATGTTGCTTTTTATTAAGTCTGAACAGTAGTCTCTGAACATCAGCATGTCGACTGTAACGAGCACTCAGACTCTGGAGGACTCTGATCCACCCCGTCTTGAAGAGAAGCCAAAGGGGAAGGCGTTGTTTCCGTTGGACTCCCTCTTTGCTAATCGGAGTGAGAAATTTGTAATTGCCAGGAGCGACAGCGTACCGGAGGAGAACGTACTAAAAATCACTATCACGGAGACCACAGTCATTGAGTCGGACTTGGGCATCTGGAATTCCCATGCTCTCATCTACCTCACCTTGTGGTTTTTCTTCAGCTTCTGCACGCTCTTCCTTAACAAGTACATACTTTCACTGCTGGAGGGAGAGCCCAGCATGCTAGGTAATTGGTTTTCATTTAAGAACTCAGTTGCAATAAAATGTTTGCCAGTGAAGTAATATAATAGGTGGTTTCTGTGGTGCAAGAAAGACAGTTAAGCAGTCAGAGCAACAGGATTGGGAATTGGGAACTTGAGAGTCCCATTTTCAGCACCGACAGGGACTCCTGTCCTGGGTTAGCCTCTCTGTAAAATGGAATAAAAGCTCTTTTACAGAGGTGCTATGGGGATTGCACTACAAGGTAATCTGCATAGACTACTTCAAGGATAAAGTAGACAAAAATGTGCCTGATTTTCTGCTTGCTCTAGTGTGTGGTAAGACAGTGTTTTTCTCTCTCTTAAATTAAAGTCTATTTTTTAATAGATTGTTTGTAATGTTCGAACCTCTAGAGGCCTAAGAGAGCAAAGCATTGCTGAATTGCAAAAGTTCTTAGTCCTCATATGAGCCTGGACAGCAGCTGTTTTTATCTACTAGTTTTGCTGGTTTTTGAAGAATGGAGTTTCTATAATGTAGCCGTGGTTTTTAATGTCTGTAGTTATCTTGCCACCTTTTGTCTCATCTGCCACACCAAGGGTAGATGCAGAAGGACGGGGCTTTGATCAGCATTTTATGAAGCTGCCCGTTTTACCAGCCATGTCTAACTCCAGTGGCCTCTAATGAAAAATGTGCGTCGTACTTTGGGATAGCTTGATACTCTAGTCATCTTCTGACCGGTCTTGATTTCCCATCTTTCTTCAGGTGCTGTTCAAATGCTCTCAACCACCTTCATTGGCTGTGTAAAAATGTTTGTACCGTGCTGTTTGTATCAGCACAAGACACGTATCTCTTACCCACCCAATTTCATCATGATAATGCTGTTTGTTGGACTGATGAGGTAAATGGTTGAACATTCCCAGCGGGTTGTCTGAAGTATAATGTCACTATATATGTTTGCGTCCATGACCCCTTCTGTCCACAGAAAAGATTGGAGAGCACAGTTAGTGCCAACTGTTTTGAACCTTTCAGAATCTCATGATTTATTCTTTAATCACTTTTCCTAAATATTAGTTGCTTTCTTCTGACATGAAGTCTTTTGGAAACCTGCTCCACTCACTATGACTTTTAGCTCCTTTATCTTAAATAGATCCCTCTTTTCTTCTTTCTTTTTTTAATGACATTTCTTCCTTCTCTCTAAGACTACTATTTTATTCTCATTTAAAACTACCAGATGTTTGGTCATTACTAATTACTGTGCTATGGTGTGTCATGTTACCCTTTCCCAGCAAGCTGTATTAAATGTGTAGTATCAGTTATTAATTTACGTTTTATTTTCAAATACACACCTTTTAGAAGAGAACATGTACTGCAGACTTGGACGGGGCTAAAATAAAGCGTGGCTTGCTTTTCTACACCGCAAAACCAAAGTACTTTAAAAATGTTTTTACTAAACTGGAAGGATCTATTTTGTAACCAAGTCCTGCAGCACTATTTTTAAAGGGTAACTAGCTTTCTGATTAAACAAAGGGCTAGATATGTAGCAGACATTTAGGTCCTGTAGTAAAAACTTGTGTATAAAAGAATTAGGCTGCAGTAACTACGTGTAATAAATGCCTAACCTAAAATCAGCTTTTTAAAGCATCGCTTTATTTTCTGCTGCATTTAATGGGACTTTTTTTTTCTCCCCCCAGGTTTGCAACAGTAGTTTTAGGGCTGGTCAGCCTGAAAAATGTGGCTGTTTCATTTGCTGAAACAGTTAAAAGCTCTGCACCTATTTTTACTGTTATCATGTCTCGGATGATTTTAGGGGAATATACTGGTAAGTGTTTTATGTAATTATTTTGCCTTTGACAAAAAGAAGGTTTTGAGCATGTTCCATTTTTAGACCAGTTGGAAAAATCATTCCTATTGAAAAAGCTTGAACTGTAAATGGAATGAGCAAGAAACAATATCGTAATTTGTGTAAGGATGGTGTTAGTTGGACACTTTTTTTTTCTGGCAAGAAACTAGTGTCCTGAGGTTAGACCCTTAAATGAAATGATGTGCATGTTCCATCTCTGAAGGCAAGCTGCTGATGTGACTTACATTTTAAGTTTCTGGCATCTTTACTGCCTCCAGCCTGAAGCTGATGCACAGAAATGGCCTCTCACATCATTCCTTGGAGTCCCACTGAATTGTAGTTGCATCCTTCTCTTTCCTGAGAGAGACCTCGCAGCTGCTCAGTCATCTGCACTCTTTGTGACAGCACTCTGCACCTCAGACTTCATGATACAAGCCAGGAGGAGGCAGGTTTAGCAAAGGCACAGGACAGGTGGTGAGTTGATGACTGACAAGAAAGTCAAGACGAGGGAGGTCACCTGTCATTTTTCTTTTTAGATCAAGTGTGCTGGTGAATCAGTGACTAGATGATCTTTTAAGTGCTGTTCAGCAGTTTGTCTATAATCTTTTATGATTGAAGTGAAAACAAATCCACACTTAAGAAATTAAAAGTTTTTTTTTTTTTACTAGAAAAGTTAACCTGGAGTTGACCGATTTCTTTCCTAAGCACAAGCGATGCGGTGTGGGGCAATGGAAGTATGGCAATGTAAAGTTTTAAATCTTCTTTCTACTCACAGGATTGCTGGTCAATCTGTCTCTCATCCCAGTCATGGGCGGACTAGCTTTATGTACAGCCACAGAACTCAGCTTCAACATTCTGGGTTTTTCAGCAGCTTTGTCGACTAACATCATGGATTGGTAAGGTGTGAGGGAGGTTGCATGCACACAATAAAAAGTTGTAGTTATTTGGTAAACTAAGCCATCTCGCGTTCTAGAGCTGTCTTGTCCAGGTCGTGCTTAATGTGCAGTGTTTTCATTTTTGCTACAGAGAGAATTATACTAATAGAAAATGCATTTTATCTTGGATATGGGAACACCATACATGTCAGCACACATGTCAGTGGTTAAAGAACAGAACTCCTGCACTCATAAAATCCGTGTGTCGTTACCTTGATCCAGAACCTATGCCATGCCATAAGCCAATTACTAGAGTTATCAGTATGCAAATACTGGCTTGGTTGTGACTGGTGGCAAAAAATGACATATTGAAATGCCAAAAATATAAGTATGTTAGTGTTTGTGAATTTTTAAAAAGTGTTACTGGCTCTAAAATTACAGTTAAGCAAATACATGTTTTAATAACACTAAGGAGGTAACTGAAGCTAGAGCATTAGGATAAGATTTTAACAGGCAACGTTAACAGTGATTTGGGACTTGGATCACACGTGAAAGACAAAAACAACAGCCAGTGTAAATCATTATTGTCTTGGTTCAGATTCAAAGTGATCCAAAGGGCATGATATTGTAATGCACTTCTGGGGGTACACTTTTCTCTTGATACTAAGCTATATCATATCTGACTGCTAAGTAAACAGAATGAGCTCTACCAAAACGAGGCTTTGTGATGTTTTAATATGTTCAAGGCAAGAGATTATCTTAATAAATATGGTACTAGATAAACTGCTGAGACTCTACTTTATAAATGCCATTCCTGTGATTCAAACTCATTTATGGGGGCTGGGAAGGGGGCAGGGGCAGCATTATTGTTTCCTGCTCTTGGAGTCCAATGGCGTTGGTGTTCAGCTCCAGTTCCTCATTCCCTCCAGAAGTTCTGCCTATGGACTTTGTTAGGGGTCCAAAGCCTCCTGTGAAAACAAAATAGGTCTACTGGGTGATCTTGAGCTTTGCTCTCCATTCTCTTAGGTGTGATTGTTTGTACTTTGCCACTAACCAGATGTAAGGGAACGCAGCCTGCCAGGCAGTGATTAAATCAGGCCTCTTTCAAATCAGTTCTCTTCAAATGCAAAATAAGGCATGAAAGAAGGCTGGATGCATATGTATTTTTATGAAAGACTGTATATGGAAATTGGGTGCAGCCCTTTTGCTTTTGGCAACCTGCAGTGCGTTGCAGCTTGAATGTCCTTGCACCATTTTTTCTAAATGCCCTTTTGCATCGTCACGGGCTGGATATGCCATGTTTCTATTAATTTCTAATACTGTTGCTTTAGAGGGGAGTTGATTGGAAAAAGAAAACCAATACTCCAGTTTCCCAGTCAAGCTCCTTAAATATCAAACGTGTTTCCATTTAAAATACCAAATACTAATTTTAAAAGAATAATTCTCTGTTTCTGAAAGTTACAGTCAGCGAGGTGATGCAGAGAAGGTAACTGGCACTTTTAGATTCAGTTAAACTTATGAGAGAATTACCAAACAGAATAATGCTTAATGTATATTAATCTAAAAAGTAAAGTATAAACCTGAAATTTAGCTACTTGAAGAACGAGAAATACAGTTAATAAACCACATCCTAACCTGCTATCCTTTCATCTTCATTTTGCATGTTTCAAACTCTGATTTGTTTCCTAAATAGGAGCATGGCATTTCATGTTGCTTTCCATAATGGTCTCACTTCAAACTTAAAAAACAAGAAAAAGAAATGAAAGTATCAATAGTGAATCGCATGCTATTTATAAAATGGGAAACTTAAAACAACTTGCATGTAAAATGGGTTAACAAAACATTCTGCAATGTGTTTATAGGGCAGCCACATTAATGAGACACACAAGAAAAGAATATACCCTGCCTCTAAAACTGCCTTTTCTATTCTATTTAAACCCACGAAGGACTGCGCAGATCACCGATTCTCAACCAGCGTGCTGTACTGCTGGGGGTGTCTTGAGATCCTTTCAGGGGTGTTGTGTGATGCCATGCAATGTTAGCACTGTTAGCTGTGGAAACACAATTCACAGAATAATCCCAGAGTTTTCAAATAGGAATCCATAGCATTAAAAACATTGACTTGTGGGGTTTTTTTTTTTTTTTTTTTTTTTTTTGAAGTTTTGCAACAGAATAATTGCTCTAGTATTATTTTGTAGTCAAAGAGAGAGAGTGAGTGAGAACTAAGAGCTGGCATCTTCTGAGGGGTGTCTTGAGTCTGTTGAAAGGTGCCTCAAGTTCAAAAAGATTGAGAACCACTGGTGTAGAAAAGGCAGCTGTTGGCCGGAGTTGTATAGAAAAGCTCAATTTCTGTCACAGGATATTATTAAGTTCATATGTTCGCTATAAGCAGTATCTATAGGTAAACTTCTTGCTTTTCTTTTCCCAGTCTGCAAAACGTTTTTTCCAAAAAGCTGCTCAGTGGAGACAAGTACCGCTTTTCGTAAGTATTTGTTGCTTCGAATATACCGTTTGGAGAAGGGCCGTGGGGATCATCAGGAAACCAGGTTTTCAGAGTTAGTAGGACTGGGACAGGGCCTCTGTCTTCCTTCACAGCTTCTGATAACAGCTGTGCCATATCAATATTAACCAATTTTATGTCAGAAATAGAAGTAGTTAGTCTTCCACAAACAAAAAATAAACAAACCCAAACCATAACCATTAGTGTGTAAGAGATGGATATCTTAAAGGAATTTTAGATTACCAAAATGGCAGTTGTCTAATGCTAAGGAAACTCCCTCTTCTGCCCAAGACTGACAGTATGCCACTCCTTTAAAGTTGCTACAGTCCCAAAAGGTTTTTTCCATACTTGAACTACAGAACGCTTGAACCACTAGTTAAATATTGCACTATATCGTTCTTGTTCACAATCATTAGCTTTAAAAATATTTTTTTAAAGCACTCAATAAATCCTTTATTGGTAGGAACCATCTGAACCTTTGAAAGCATCTGTTTTGTTAAACTTAGGATTCAGGGAGAGCAAACTCTTAGCTCCATTAAGAGTCTTTTGTGCCTTTCATCAGGCTTTTTAGCTGATTTTTTCTAAAAATGGTTTTGAGCACTAAGGTGTCTGTTCTGAGCCATTGATTGTAAATTCAGTACAGCTCTTTGACAGTAACTAGGTGATAACTTTTAAAAACGTTCTTTTTTTTTTAATGTTCTGTCTCTCTTTATAGAGCCCCAGAGCTTCAGTTCTACACCAGTGCTGCTGCAGTCATTATGCTCATTCCAGCGTGGATATTTTTCATGGTAACTTCCATTAGCTAACAATGCCGTGTGTTTTCCTTCTGACCTGTGAGCAGATGACTTACTTTCAGTTTACCTTTCCTATTCTTTAAAATCATGCTGGCATGCACTTCATCCTGTGTTTGGCTGGTGATGTTTTAAGAGGCTGAGAGAGGGTGTTTCGAGAAGCAGTTTCATGCAAACATGATTTGACGAACAAACCAAAAAAAACTGAAGTTGGTTTCAAGATTTAAGGAACAAGTCATTATTTAATTTGACTAAATGCCTTCAAAGTAACTTAAAGAAATTAGTCCTGTGTTCTTGCTGGCCTGTTTGATATGGACTGTATTCATAGGACGCTTGACAGTCTGTTATGAGAGAGGAAACTGTGATATAGTCTTCTGGCTGGTTTGTGTCAGAGAGGGAATTAGGACTCTTGGTTTCCTGTCTCCAGGTTCTGTGTTCTGACTACTAAGCTGCACAGACCAAATGCAGAAAAAGAAAAAATTGACTTACAACCATAATGAAACCATATGTTCACATATTATATGGTGTGGAGAAAATGTTGGGATGGCAGTAATCTTATCCTGTTCTCTTCTGTATGATAGAGAAGCCAAAAGCAATTATCGCAACCTTTTGGCAATATTTTACAGTTAGGGTGGCCAAAATCTGGAACCAGCTTCCCAGGGAAGTGGTCCTCACCCCACCTTGGGCAAATTCAAGAGGAGGTTGGATGATCACCTGTCTGGGGTCTTGTGAGCCCAGCATTCATTCCTGCCTGTGGCAGGGGGTCAGGCTAGATGATCTGTTCCGGTCCCTCCTGACCCTAGCTACTATGAAACCTTATTAACTGCATTAGAGATGGTTTCAAAAGATGTCCCACTGCAGCACTCGCCCATATGACTGAGTCAGAACAGATCAGCCCTGAGTTATGATGCTTCTGCTAGAAGCCGTAGCAAGGGGCTGAGCGGGATGAGTTTAGATGCCAACGCAAGGCCCAGTGTGTTCTGTCGAGGGTGAATTATGGATTCGGTATGTTCCGAATGGGCTAGCACAGCTACTTCTCTCAAATGACATGACAAAACTGAATCTTTCCTAATCATTCTGAGTGACACAGTGCTCTAATCTTGGTGGGAAATTAAGAGAAGTATCTTGCTGTGTGTGCCACTTCCTTTTTTAAACATTCACACAGGATTAAATGATGTGATGGAAAGTCTGAAGAAAACAGATTTGGGCTCACATTTTTTTTTTTTTCCAGAGAGAAGAGAAAGCTCAAAGGATTAAAAAAAAAAAAAAAAAAAAATTCCAGTTCAGGCTTCTGAAATCTGGATTAAATAGTCTTGGGTATTTCCAGTACTAAGGAGATGCCATCATTAGGCAGGGGGAAAATTACTTGACAGTGTAGATGTTCTTGTAAACTGTGCTCCTAAAATCTTCCTTTTTTTTGGCTTTAGGATGTGCCAGTGATTGGGAAAAGTGGAAGAAGTTTCAGTTATAACCAGGATGTCATTGTACTCCTCCTAATAGATGGAGTCTTGTTTCATCTTCAGAGCGTCACAGCTTATGCTTTGATGGGAAAAATTTCTCCTGTCACTTTCAGGTAACACTATATAACTTCCATATTATTCTTTCATAGCTCAGATTATCTCAAATGAGGAACTGATTGGAAAGTTGCTTTACCTGTACTTCAGAGTCATGAAATGCCTTGTAAAATCATAGAAAATAAGTGTTGGAAGGGACCTCAGGAGGTCATCTAGTCCAGCCCCCTCATCTAACTCAACCCCCAAAATCCTGCATGCAAGCACAGACCACTCCTGTACTTCCCTTGTGTCTGTAGCTCCAGTGTAGACAACTGTACTACTGTTCTTGTGTGTAAGAAGGGTGGGATTTGGCCCATAATATTACACGGCGGGACTGTTCTGCACAGTCCTTAGCCTCATTTTGCATTAATAGCAGCATCAAGTAGGTATATTTGCAATTGCTTACCAGTGTTTTAAAATGGAATGCTATTTATTTTCTAGTAGGACCACTTAGGTGGATGGATTAACTAATGGCGAACATAGGATTCTGCTGCAGTCTTGTTTAACTTCCCCTTGCCCCCACTTTTTAAAGCAAATTTAATTCCCACATAGGTCTATTACACAGACCTGTTCTTGCTGATGCTCACACCATTTCACACTCACTCTGATTAGCTCAAATAGGAAAAGCAGAATCTGGGTTTCTGCAAAGATAATGCATGCTGAAACAGGTTGGCAAGTTTTACATGTGGGAAATTTCAAAGCTTTCAGTCCTTTACTGGGTTTTTTTTTTTGTTTCAGTGTTGCTAGTACTGTGAAGCATGCGTTGTCAATCTGGCTAAGTATTATTGTGTTCAGTAACAAAATCACAAGTCTCTCAGCCGTTGGAACTGTTCTAGTAACAATTGGAGTCCTGCTATATAACAAGGCAAAGCAGCATCAGCAAGAAACTATCCAAAGCCTGGCGGCAGCAACAGCCCCACAAACAACACAAGGGACAGCTGAAGATACTGAGCCACTAATTCCCAAGGAGATATAGCCATATAGTTGATATGGCCCTTACTTCTTCCAACCTGGTGTAACTCAAAGGAGCTCCTTCTTAAATGGCTGCTACTCCAGCAGTTGACAGTGGTTGGTTTCTTTTGAGTCTGCAGCAGGTGAAGAGATGGACTTGAAGCAGAAAAGAAGGGAAAAAGAAGAGAAAAGAATCCAGGAAGTCCTTTTTTTACCGAGAAACTGACATAAAGAGCAGAAGACCGGAAGTCATAGTGTCATAAATACTGGCTTCAGGCTCTTTTCTTGACTCTGCTAATAAAGCACAAGACTATTTTGGAGATAAAACTTCAGTGTTGTATGGGAAAGTTACTTGTGCCCTGGCCCACCGTGGTAATGTGAAAACATGACTCCTCACTGTCTTTTGCTAGCTTGCAGTGGAATGAAACTGCTGCAGAGCAGAACATCCCTATTCACAGCTATTTGGAGCATCCTGTGCTGGGTGAATCGGTAGGCTGTGGCGTGGTGTGGTGTGGTGCAAAGCTGCAGAATGACTACACGCCCATGGGTGGAAGTAAAGGAAGTAGTCGCAAATACAAGAATAGTGGTGAGGAGCTAGGTCTCTGCATAAACCAGCAAAGGAAAATCTGTGGTTTGCTGCTCAAATTGTAACAATTGGAGCATTGCAGCTTTTCTGGTTACTTGTAGCATTGATATAACTTGTGAAACTGAAACCCAGATATGCACACACTCCCTTGCTGTAACATAGGACCTGACACACATGAGCTGTTACTATCAGGCAAAAACTACTAGAAACTGCAATAATAAATGAGGCAACATCAGCATTTCCATTATAATGATATACATTTCCTCTGGAATATAATTAACTATGAAAATCCTGAGATAGGAGAGGGACTAATGCATAAAATTTTCTAGGGGTGAAATAAATACATACTGCCTTTAAGAAACTCAGGGTTAAAGTCAGTCTTTGGCCTGTCGCGTTGTGTGCAATTATTTGAGCATCTCCTGTGAAGAGACCTGTTTGCTAGAGAGCTGTATGGAGATTTTTGATACAACCAGAGAAGATGTGTGTTTGGGGGGGAGTAGAGGGGGGAGGAAAAGTTTGAATCCTAAAATAAAACTGTCCTGGCATCTGTGGATTTTTAACAGTTTTTTTTAATTTAACATGATGCAGTGCTTGAGGAAGGAGCATGGGGAAAGCTGCTGCTTTCTCCTTTCTGACATTGCCTGTTAAAAATGTCACTTTATATGAAGAAAATAAGTGTTTACGTGAAAAAAAATCTGTGATATTACGGTAGTTATAAACAAATTATGGGAGAAGAATCCTACAGCAGAATTAAGACTTTTTTGTTTAGTTGTTATCTCTTACCTGAAAGATGATAGAGCAGGGGTGGGCAAAATGTGGCCCACTAGGCCATTCTATCTGGCCCACGGGGCCCCTACAAAATTTAGAAAATTAATATTTATCTGCCCCTGGCTGCCTGTCATGCGGCCCTCGATGGCTTGTCAGAACTCAGGAAGTGGACCTCCACCCAAAATAATTGCCCACCCCTGTGATAGATTGACAGCAGAGGCACAGATCAAGTGATCCTCTGGGAAAGGACAAATTGGAAATAGCCTCTTGGAAAGTGCCCCAGTTTTAGTGTCCTTAGTCTGCAAAATCTAAGCATTTGCTTCATTCTGCACACAGCAGATAGTGCCGTTGACTTCAGGGGACTACTCCCAAGGGCTGCAAGGAGTGGATCCCTGAAGAAATGCTGTCTGCAGTAATGATCCTGGAAGCTGTTTGCTTGCTTGTTTGCCTAAACTGGGCTTATTGCACGGGGGGTGGGGGGTGTATTAATTGCCTGTCAGGGAGACCCAAATCAATATCCTGCAGCTCAATGCATCATGTCATTGACATTGTCTAGACTTTTACTGAAAAAAATACATTAACGTCCTCTGTGCCAGATTCAAACCTATCACTAAAACAATGGAGGAAAAGATTAGTGTGGTACTAAAAATAGCTGTAGTTGCTAGCTAGATTGTTTTTAAAAACTTGGAACTTGATAAGTAAAACCAATACAGCAGGCATTTTACAAAAAAAAAAAAAGGGCTTGCCACTCGCCCAGTATATTTAATAAAAAGAAAATTGTCCTTATGATTGCAAAGAGTAATAAAGCTTTTCATTGGCAGAATAAAACACACTGTTAAGCTCCAAGTTTAAATTTAAAGATGTCATCTTGGGATCATAAGGAGTTTGAGCTGTAAGAACTGAGATTAAAAAAACCCAACAAAGCTAAAATATTGGCCTTAGTGTTAGCCTTGTATACTGTCAGTACATTCATGCCTGTACGAGCTTTCCAAATGTCTGTCTGACATGGACTGGAGTCATCTGTGCTGTCAGATCACTGATATTGAGTCAGTAGCCAAATAGAGCTATTTATTAAAAAAAAATCCAATCATCCGTGTGGCTGAACATACTGCAGTGTAGCCTTGATTTGCTCTTCAGTGTCAGATGGATTGTTTTTCCCTCTCCACCCCATTAGCTAGAGTGGAGTTAATAGAATTGATTGTCCATATTCCCCATGCAATCAGTTATTCCAGAACAGAGATATTTTTTCCTTTTCACTCAAGGGGTAAACCAATTCCTGTTTACCATGTGACAGCTTTGCCTTTTCATGCTATAACCCATTTAAGTAACAAGGGCAAGCTGATGTAGTCTGGAATGTCACCTGGATGCCAAGCCACAGGTAACAAGGCTGTGGACCAAATAATACATATTCTGTTTTCTCAGCTCTTCCTTCCCATAGCTGCATATTCCATTTTCCCAAACCCCACAGTGCTGCTTGGCACCGAAGGTAGCAGGTGTACAGAAATGAACACATAGGGCTCAAAGGGACCTTTACGGTCATTGAGTCTGGTTCTCTGGTGCTGCAGACAATCATGCTTCGTATCCATCTGCAAGATCTATCTGATCAACCTATAACCCAGAAGTGATCCATTTGTGAGGCTGATTCAGACTCTCACTGTCCTAAGATCAGAGTAATTTTGAGCCTAAATTTATTCACAGTCAAATAATATCCATTTACTCTTCACAGATTTCATAGACATTAGGGCTGGAAGGGACCTCAGAAGATCAGCGAGTCCAGCCCCCTGCCCCAGGGGCAGGAAGTCAGCTGGGGTCAAAGGATCCCAGCAAGATAAACATCCGAATCTCTCTTAAAAGAGTCCGAAGTAGGTGCTTGGCACCACCTCTGGAGGGAGTCTATTCCAGGCCTTGGGGGCTTGGACAGTAAAGAAGTTTTTCCCTATGTCCAGCCTAAAATGGTCTTGGAGGGAGTTTGTGACCATTGGACCTTGTTATCCCTTGGGCGCTCTGGTGAACAGACGTTCCCCCAGATCCTGATGTACTTATAGGTTTTTACCAGGTCACCCCTGAGCCTGTGCTTTTCCAGGCTGAAGAGTCCCATGGCTCTCAGCCTCTTTTCATAAGGCCTGTTCTCTTGCCTTCTGATCATGCGCGTGGCTCTCCTCTGGACTCTGGTGTACCAGCACTTTTGTCCCAGCACTATTTAGCTTGCTGCTTTTTCCCCAGTATAATTATATGCAGCATTCTTCCTGCCTTTGCAGCTTTACTAAGCTATAGCCAAGCTCTTTCGAACTTCTCTTCAAGGTAGCCTCCTCCATTCTCACCAGACTTGCAGCCTTTCTCTGCATCTATTCCAGTCTGAATCCCTCTCTCCTGCATGGGTGACCAGAGTTGCACAGAATCCCACATAAGGTCACCCCAGTGCCTTGTACAATGGCAATACGACTTCCCCATCTCTACTGGAAATTTCTTGTGAGATTGAATTTGCCTTTTTCATACTTGCATTATAAGGGTAGCTCATAGTCGTCCTCTGATTGACCAGTAGGCTAGTGAAGGAAGAGTCTGTGGTCAGTAATTAGACAGAGAAATGGTATTTCAAAAGGGATGTGGCCAGCCTGGAGAGGGTTCAGAGAAGGGCCACCTGCTTGGTGAGAGGGCAGCAGGACAGGCCCTACGAGGAGAGACTGAGGGACCTGAACGTGTTCAGCCTCAGCAAGAGGAGGCTGAGGGGGGACCTGGTGGCTGCCTACAAACTCATCAGGGGAGATCATCAGCAAATAGGCAGAGCCCTTTTCTCCCCAGCACCACCTGGGGTGACGAGGAACAATGATCGTAAGCTGATGGAGAATAGGTTTGGGTTAGAGATCAGAAGGCAATATTTTACAGTTAGGGCGGTCAAAATCTGGAACCAACTTCGCAGGGAAGTGGTCCTCGCCCCACCTTGGGCAAATTCAAGAGGAGGTTGGATGATCACCTCTCTGGGGTCTTGTGAACCCAGCATTCATTCCTGCCTGTGGCAGGGGGTCAGGCTAGATGATCTGTTCAGGTCCCTCCGGACCCTACCTACTATGAAACTATGAAATCTTTCAACTGTTTTGCCACTTGAAAATACCATGCAAATCAAATCACGATAGCTTAAAAAAATCATTGTCCTGTTGTAAATTGCTCCATTATTCTCACCTTCAGTTTCCTTTTTTTATTGTTGGCTAAATGTGCCTTTTGTTGAACAATGTTTTTGAACTGCAGTGCAAAGAATACTTGGATTTGGGTCATTGGGTGGGTCAGAAGCCAAAACTTTGACATGCATTAAACTTCAAAAGCTGAGTTCTCCACATTTTCTCTTCGGAAGACAGGAAAAACTTCCTGTGCCAGAGAGCATAATGCAGCTGGTTAGACACCAAAGGCCATGTATTCTTGTTTGATTATATATGATCTGATTGCATCAAACATGAAAATGCAGCCTTACATTTCTGGGATGCTATAATTTATTAATTATGATAGTTAACTAAACCACTGGATAAATGGCTAGTTAATTTAATAAGGACAATATAGTGAGAAATTAGGCTGCCACAGCATAAATAGAAATTGGAGCAGCTTCTGGCAGGTATTTATAGACTCATAGAAAGTTAGGGTTGGACGGGACCTCAGGAGGTCATCTAGTTCAACCCCCTGCTCAAAGCAGGACCAACCCCAACTAGATCATCCCAGCCAAAGCTTTGTCTCGCCAGGTTTTGAAACCCCGCAAAGATGGAACTTCCACCACCTCCCTGGGTAACCTGTTCCAGTGTTTTACTACCCTTCTAGTGAGAAAGTCTTCCTAATATCTAACCTAAACTTCCTTGGTGCAACTTGAGACCGTTGTTCCTTGTTCTGTCATCTGGCACCACTGAGAACAGCCCAGCTCCATCCTCTTTCAAACCCCACTTCAGATAGTTGAAGCCTGCTATTAAGTCTTCTCTCAGTTTCCTCTTCTGTAGACTATAAATAAACCCAGTTCCTCAGTTTCCTCGGAAGTCATGTCCCCCAGCCCCCTGCATTTTTGTTGCTCTCCAATTTGTCCACATACTTTTTGTAGGGGGGGTGGTCCAAAACTGGACACGGTACTCCAGATGTGGCCTCACCAGTACTGAACAGAGGGGAATAATCACTTCCCTTGACCTACTGGCAACCACCTACCAATGCAGCCCAGTATGCCATTAGCCTTCTTGGAAACAAGGGCACACTGCTGGCTCATATTCAGTTTTTTGTCCGCTGTAACCCCCATGTCCTTTTCTGCAGAGCTGCTGCCCAGCCAGTCAGCCCCAGCCTGTACCGGTGCATGGGATTGTTCCATCCTAAATGCAGGACTTTGCACTTGTCCTCATTGAACCTCATGAGAGTTTTTTTGGCCCAATCCTCCGCTTTGTCTATAGGTCACTGAATTTTGGAGTGCTGAGCCTTTTGAAACTGGAAAAAAAGAGGGTTTTACTTTATGACTGGTGAGTAAAATCCTTCCTGGTATAAGATACTGGTGCTTGATGGAAGGAACGTACTGCATTGTGAACATAAGGGAAGAAATGCTCAATATTTCTTACAAAACCTGTGGTGATGCTGTACCCCAAATGACAAATCTCACTGCTAAAGGTATGGGTGAGAAGTGCACGGCTTACATGTTATTGCCAGTCCTTTGCAGGGTGGGATACTCTCCAGTAGAGGCAGCTGTCTGGTGGATCTGCTCTGAGCAAGCCGACAGCGTGTTTGCAAGCAGGAACCTGAGCTGTACATGTAAGGGCTTGCACAGATTTCCAAAGCACCACACAGCAAGGATGCAGGGCTTGCTGCTTTGCTTTTCAAATCGCTTCTCCTTTAATAAAAAGGTTGAATAACTCATTTTGGTCGGTCGTTGGGACCAGGTGTACTAGGAGCTGCCTGACCCTTTGCTACCGTAGAGATTTGGAGGAGCAGCGTTGGTCCATCGGTGAATCCCTGTGGAGACTCCACGATAATGTGTTGGTTCTGCACAAAAAAAATGGGCTTGCTGCTTTGCTTTTCAAATCGCTTCTCCTTTAA
Source organism: Alligator sinensis (assembly GCF_000455745.1). NCBI lineage: Eukaryota > Metazoa > Chordata > Crocodylia > Alligatoridae > Alligator > Alligator sinensis. Next base: position 2,131,179 of record NW_005841851.1, on the reverse strand, counting down.
TAAAAAGGTTGAATAACTCATTTTGGTCGGTCGTTGGGACCAGGTGTACTAGGAGCTGCCTGACCCTTTGCTACCGTAGAGATTTGGAGGAGCAGCGTTGGTCCATCGGTGAATCCCTGTGGAGACTCCACGATAATGTGTTGGTTCTGCACAAAAAAAATGTAACCCCAACTCCACATTTTTCTGTGATCAAAATGAAACTATATATATATATATA
>NW_005841851.1:2090398-2130535 GCF_000455745.1 Alligator sinensis | reverse complement strand
CGGGCGCGGACACGTGTTGCGCGGCGCCTGTGTCCGCCCAAGGGCGCGACGCTCGGCCCCGCGGCGGGGTGAAGGGGCTGTCAGCTGAGCCTTGCCCCCCCACCCCTGCCGTGGGCCCCACTCCCTGCTCCAGCCGGCGCCGGGCGGGAGGTGCAGCGGGAGCCATGCTGGGGACTGACCCCGAGCGATGGAGACGCCCCCCGGCTTACGCTTAGCACCTGCGGGTGCTCTCGCATCCTCCGGGAGGCTTCGGTTGTGGAGGCGCGCCGGCATTGCTGCCGTTGTCTTTTAAACCGGCACTGACTTGGCGTCCGTGGCTGAAACCGGGTTTGTTTGAGTTCAGCTAGAATCGGTCTCGGTGGATTTCCCATTTCTGTCGGCGGGTGCCCGTCGCGCGTCGTTACTTTTAATTGCGTTTCGAAGGTTGATTTAGAGCTTGCCTGAATTGCGTTGTAGTCCGCAGTACCGCGTGCATTTCGAGGATGTCTGACCGGCCGACTCCACTAACGGGGTGTTTTGTTTCAGGTTTCCTGACTCAAATGGGTGATGAAAAGGATTCTTGGAAAGTGAAAACTTTAGATGAAATTCTTCAAGAAAAGAAACGAAGGAAGGAGCAAGAAGAGAAGGCAGAGATAAAACGCATGAAAAATGTAATCCGTCTCCATAACGTTGTTCTAATTACAGTGAGGTTTAATCTTTCCCCTCGTTTTTCTCATAGAACAAAGTTTCTTCTTAGCCCCGTCGGTGACGTTCCTGTGAGCTTCCCTGTCTAGCTCGGTCTCTTGCGTGTTAACACAATGCTGTGCTTTGTTAAAATGTAATGGGGAGCAGCCCCAGATCTTTATCCCTGCTTCAGAGCTGTGGAAAGGTCTGTCTAAGAAATCAACATAATTCATTAGGAGTTTGAGTTGTGGTAGAATAAGGGCAGAGGGAGATGAACAGGAGAAGTTAAGCAAATGATTTAAAAAGAAAAAACGAAGATAGCTGTGAGAAGCTGACTGCAGTTTGTATTTACCCTTCCCTTGCTCTTCTCCCCCTCCCATAGTCTGATGACCGGGATTCAAAGCGGGACTCCCTGGAAGAGGGGGAGCTGAGAGAGCACCGCATGGAGATTACAATCAGGAATTCACCCTACAGGAGAGAAGATTCAATGGAAGATCGGTAAGAGTACAGGGAGGTGATGTTTCAGGATGCAAACATTGCCTTGCAAGCAAGAAAGTCAAATACGCTGCACCTTTTGGGTTAACGAGATGGACTTGGAGTGACTGAGGTTGGCTCACTTTCTGTTCACTTAATCTCTGAAAGTGCCATACCTTACAAGAGATTGTGAGGCTTTGTGAATTGTTGCAGCGTGCTCCAAGTGTTCAGATGATACATTAACGTTGTGAGCTAAGTAAAATGGAAAATATGTTCCTTCTCACAAGGGAGACAAAAATTCATACGTAGAAATCACTTTCTTGTGTTTTACTCTTCTTTATATTTTAGAGGAGAGGAGGATGATTCCTTAGCGATAAAACCACCACAGCAAATGTCACGGAAGGAAAAAACCCATCACAGGAAGGATGAGAAGAGGAAAGAGAAACGGAGACATCGGAGCCATTCAGCAGAAGGTGGAATTGTCATTGCTGTTTAACTTCTGTTATAGTAGCTTTCTGAGTCGAACAGATCTGGGCTCTTAGTAGCAAGTGCCTGAAGATATACAACTTGGGGCAAAAAATGTGTATAATTATTGGTTGATAATTTTTTCCCAATAACTTTATATAGATCAGATTCCTTCGCTACTGGGGTTGTTTTTTAATTCACTTAAGGGGTTTGTTTGTGTTTCTGAGAAACTATTCTAGGACAGGGGTTTAGAGTCCAGTTCTGTCTCTGAAGTCTGTGTTGAAATTTCCACTGACTCTAGTCAGCACAGAATTGAGCATGTGGTCATCATACCTTTCTGTAGAGACCTCGGCATGCTTTTGCTGATTGTTAACATACAATAATTTTGCTTTTTCCATCATCGGAAAACACTTATTGTTAATGTTAATATACTGGCTGGGTTTCATAAGTTTTCATTATGCTTATGATACAAATTCAGGTCAGGATTTTACCAACACATAGCAAGACAGGGACACAACGCATGTTGACACATTTTTCCTGCCTCTGCTCTTATTTCTTTGCCTTTTAAGAATAGGCATGTGAAATATATTTTGTGCAATAACTACCTAATACTGCTAATTATCTTCACTAGGGAAGCATGCCAGAATGAAAGAAAAGGACCGTGAACATGAACGTAGGAAGAGACATCGAGAAGAGCAGGATAAGGCTCGCCGGGAGTGGGAAAGACAGAAAAGGAGAGAATTGGCTAGGGAGCATTCCAGAAGAGAGAGGTAAAACCAGAGCCCTTAATTACCTTCCCCATTCAAAACAAAATCTAGTCCATCTAGTGAGGCTAGAAACAGACATCGTATTTGTCCTAAGACAAATTGTGCCTGTGTTCATCTCAGAACAGGAAATCCCAGGATTTGTGTTTATATACATTTACCTTTTCAATCGGGGTTTAGTGAGCAGCTGAATGCACTACCGCTTAGCTGCCATTGATTCAATAATGCAGTCCTGGGCCAACTGTTCAGATGTACTTTGGGGCAAACTGTTAGTGCTTCTTATCCTGTAAACCTTTTTAGGGTTTGTCCTGGGACAGTGAACATGGATGTCTGAATAATCACACTTTGTCCTGGGAGAAGATGGTTCCAAATGTGGCATCTATCTGTAGCCTCAGTTGTTGCTTTTCTGTGTTCTTAACAGCATTTAACTACATTTATAACGGACTTTGTTGCAACTGATAATTTCTAATGCAAGGCTGTGCCTAGCTGCTTGTCCATAATACAGAATGGATGGGGGACTGTGGAGGAAATTGTTAAGCAAGCTCAACAAGTTGAAATGTTTAATGTTATTTTTAACTTCCTATGGCATGAAAAGCTTCATGCAGATGGTCCTCTCAATCTGTCTGGTTAGGCAAAGTGGAGGCAGAAGAGAACAAATCTGTTTTTAACAGTTACTGTCTACCTTTGTAAAGGGCTGTTTATGCTATTGGCAAGTACACAGTGGTGTCGATAATTTTGTTGCTAGGTGGTTCTGAAATCAAATTAGCTCTTAACAGTCTATTACTGCAACAGGAGCAAGGAGTTCAGAATAAGAAAAGCAAAATCTGGAAGTTTTGGTTTATAATGATTGATAACATAATAAAGGCTAAGTAATGTTTCTAGGGATCGTCTGGAGCAACTTGAGCGGGAACGGGAAAGGAAAATCAGAGAGCAGCAAAAAGAGCAGAGGGAGCAAAAAGAGCGGGAAAGGCGAGCCGAAGAAAGGCGCAAGGACCGGGAAGCCAGAAGAGAAGGTACCTGCTTCAGTGTAAACAGTCTAGTGGCTTGCTATCTAATGGAACAGCTGTGGCAGCTGGAGAGAATAAGCATCTGTTAGATGCTCTTGCCAGGGGGTTCTAAAAATATGGCTCCTGCGTCGGTCACGAACAAGGCCACAAAATCCTATGTGAGAGAGAGCAATGCTTTCAGGCTTGCATGACCTCTTCACTACCATGGCTCTCAGAGCTATTAGTTATGAATCAGGCCCTTGATCAGTATTCAATGAATGTCCTGTCCTTTGCCTGTCCTTTACCGTTCAGACTGTTAGTCTCTGTTTACAAATGTAGCCCCACTTAGCTTTGCCGCATTCTACCTTTGAAGGTGCTATAATCCCCTTCATCCTGGATGTTTACACAGCTCACTCACTGAGTCATTCATTTTCTCCTATGACTTCTCAAATTATAATGTATTTGGTGTTTGTGCAAATTGCTTCTTTCTGCACTTTTGTTTGTGGGGAAGGGGTTTCTGCACCTTGTCCACTTTGTGTGCTTCATTCTGGTAACGAGTGCCTGGAAACGTATGTGCTATTGCAGATGTTTGTCTTAAAGTGTCAGAGACAGGTGGGGGGCCTCTGTACACAGCCCAGAATATGTTCTGCCCTTTTGTTGCCACATTTCATTTCTGAATGGCACAGCTAGACATCACTGCTTCTCAAGGTAGCAACACAATCTCTTCTTTTTAGGGGCACTGGTAGGTATTTTTTTTATTTGTTTTTTTTTTTCCAGGGGAGAAAATTGGTATGCAGAGCAGGCTGTCCTGATAGAGGACAAGGTTTGGGATTAGCAACAGAAATGTAATGCCTTTGATTTGTTGTGTTGTTTCTAATAGTTTCTGCCCACCATAGAACAGTGAGGGAAGAATATGGAGATAAAATAAAAATGAGACCTTGGAGTCGCAGCCCACTACGACAGCAGAGAGACAAGCTTGAGCAAGGAGATGGCAGGAAGCCAGGTAGTGGTTCTACTTGACTCTTTGGCCTTGTACTGTAATGAGAGAGGCTCAGTAATGGGGAAAGTAGTTCACTTTTTAGCTTTAAAAATATTTATGGCTTATGTAGAGCAATTAAATCAATTTCTTTAACAGTGAATGTTCATGGTCCAAATGAATTTGCATAGCTGAACCAGCTGAAACTCCAGCAGGAGACTGATGAAAGTCCCTGCAAACTTTGGGTGTGACCAGTCAATTCTATAATATATGAATAGTCAGAAATAGTCTCATCTCTAATGAGATGACCCATGATGGATACTGCTATTAGGAGGATGTCTCTGCAAGATTGCATGTAAATAGTTCTTTATTCTTAGGCTTCACTGGCAACTTGCCTTTCCCTCAATTTGTTGAATGGGGCTTATGAATGTTTTAGCTCACTTCTTTAAAAATGACACTACATTCCAAGCCTTTTCTAGGTTGATCCAGAATCACTGCAATTCATTACGTTACACACCGTGAAAATGAACTTGGTGTTGTAATCTTCTGACTGTGATGGATGGAAGGAGTGAGGGAAGAGGAGAAGCAAAAAAATCCTATGCTCCAGTAATGACTCTGTGTCTTTCACAGTAAAAGAGGAGAAACCAGAAGAAAGAGACCTCCTGTCAGATCTGCAAGACATCAGTGAGAGCGAGAGAAAAACAAGCTCAGCAGAGTCTTCATCAGGTGCTATTTGCATGGAAATGGGCAGAATTCATTCTAGACCATAATCGTGTGTATAAGATGAACATTTGAGAGCGCACCTTGTTACTTACATGTCCTCTACTTGTCCCCTGAAAGAATCTGCATCTGATTCAGAAGAGGAGGAAGAGGAGTCCACTAGTGAAGAATCAGAAGAGGAAGGAGAAGAGGAAGAGGAGGAGGAGGAGACTGGAAGCAATTCTGAGGAAGTGTCTGAACAGTCAGCTGGTAAGAGAGTAGCAGATCCCCTCAGAAATCCTGATCCAGGCCCTTTGTGCTTATGGCTGTATGTTGCTTTACTTGGACCACATTCCTCTTCTCTTGGTCTATAGTACAGTGATAACTAAAAGATCAGAACAGCTGCGGGGGTTGGATATTCTGTGCAAAGCAATATGCTAGTCCTTATGCATGGGGGCGATCCAAGTCCTAAACCTAACAATCCTCAATGGATCGTTTTGGGGAGAGGTTTTGGTTGAAGCCTCATTTTTCAAATGCTAGCTTAAAATTGGGGAAGTAGAAAATATTAGAAGGGAAAATTCTGCACTAGTTGGGAAATGGACTCCAGACACTTTCACCAGCTCTAGTTTTTCTGATTTTAAATTTTGTTAGGTTTTAATTTTTAAATCAATAAAAATAGCAATTGGAGCTAATGCTAAAAACATAAATCACAAAAAGGTTAATAATTGCTCTGTTTGTCATTAATTAGTAAACAAAAATTGATCACAACAGCCTGGGCCTGACTGCTGGATATTTTTCTTTGAGAACAATGACAGGTAACCACCAAAGTTTTTAAGAAGTTTCCAAACTCGATTAATTTGGTTCTTGCCACCAGTAATATCCAAATTTTGTTAAGCTTAAATGATATCACTGGAGGACCTTTCTTCCTTCTAGTGGTATAATGTATCTGACTGCAGCTAATAACAGAGCTATAAATTCTTTGTGTTAAGGCATTGTTTTCTTTCCCTGTAAATAAACCTGTAAAGCATTCCATCATATTTTCATTTTCTCGTGTGTTTTGTTTCCAAAATTTCTCAATTTCAGGGCATGAATATTGTGCATAAAATCTGTGCCCCATGCTTTTCCCAACCATCAAGTTAAGAATGATCCTAATATTATTTTAAAATCATGTTATAAATGCATAATGTAAAATTGATGTACAAGAACAGAAATAGCAGCTGAGGATATGTCTTCCCTCTCTTGTCTTGAGTTTAAGCCTCTTCAGTATGGTGCTTCTGTGTAAAGATGCTATTTTCCAAATGAAATAAAGGTGGTGGATTATTAACAGATCATGTGGAACAGGATCTAAAACTTGTTAGAAGCGGCCTTGCCAGCTTGCAAGATTCAGCACCTCTAAGCCAAAACGATGCTTATTTCGTTGTGCGTTGTTCTGTTTTGCAGAAGAGGTGAGCGAAGAAGAAATGAGCGAAGAGGAAGAAAGGGAAAATGGAAACCACATTCCAGTTGGTACGATGCAAACCTGGATTTTGGCTGCAGCAATTATTTTCTTTCTCTTCTGTTTCATGATCAATTAATTTTAATGCACTACTTGGAACACAAAATGACTTGATGTTCTAGCCAGCATGGTATGAATAAGTGTGTGTGTGTGTGTGTGTGTGTGTGTAAATTCTGTGGGGAAGGAGATAATCATTTTGGAGGCCTGGTTCAAAGCTTACATGAAATAGTATGGTGTGCATTAAAAGACTCTGGCTTTTAATTATATAGACCTCATATAGATATTCAGTTTCTCTAGGGAGAGTTGCTTTTCTTACAGGAGAAATCACAAGTGTACAAATATTCAGGCTTTTTCTCCCAGAGTAAAAATGGCAACTGCACAAGAGAGCCTGGGAACAGCCAAGGTTAAATCACTCTCAGGAGAGTTTGTCTTGGAAGAGTGAATGTCTGTTCATGCTGGGCAGCTTCTCTCAGAAGAGAACATAGTCCTTAAGGATATTTCCCCCCTCCCCCGCCCCGCCTCCCCTGAAGGCAGCAGCTTGACAGCTAGCAGTAGGGAAAACAGCGATCGCGTGTTGCTTGCTGGACTCTGCAGCTTCATCAGGGAGCAGAACATGTCCCCTTCACAAGCCTCACATTGTGCTACAGGACAACACAGTCTGGGTCAGCCAGTCGGGCTGCCCTGTGTGCTGCTGCCATCTGTCTTCAGGCAGACTGAGGGAGCTTATGGAGCACACCAAGATGTGTGTCCAGCCCTGGCTGCACAGTGTCATCACTGCAACCTCTCTGCTCTTCAGGACATCAGCATTTGAATGTCTGTACGCACTGCTCTGGTTAAGTGTTACTACCAGGAGAAAAACTTGGGAGAATTCTTCCAGATTCTTTGAATGTGTGTACACAGGGTTGACAGTGGAGTTTTGCCATTGCTACAAATTGCCATGTCAGCAGCTGTTGGTTTCCACAACTGATTCTAACTTTTAAAGTTACAGAGTCGAGGTTTGACCGAGATTCAGCAGGGAGCGAAGGAGAAGAGGAGGAAGTTGGAGAGGGCACTCCACATTCCAATGCCATGACAGAGGGAGATTATGTCCCAGATTCTCCAGCCTCATCTCCCATTGAGCTAAAGCAAGAGTTGCCCAAGTACCTTCCTGCACTCCAGGTAGAGGGTCAATTTGCAGCTGTTCCTGAATGTCTTGGGCTGATGGGATTAAATTGGCCAGTGTCACTGATGGCAAACAAGTGCTGCTAGTATCTGGGATGTAAAATATGACTTCATACCCTCTCAGTCGCTTATGCTATAAGCATAAACCACACCAAGGTAAAGCCAGAAGTATATTGTGGTTATGTGACACCTTCAGTGTCTGAGGTGTATTCCATCAATCAAATAGTCGCTTTAAGAATTTTAAAATGTGTACTTGTTCATGCGTATTATATATACACATTTTAATTAAAAAAGGAATACAGTGAGTTGTGCTGACATACCTACGCAAGGAAGCAAAGTGTTCAGTTTATGTAGAGTCTGCCATTGTCATATTAACCTGAGGCAGCAACTAGACAGTCATGACCTGTGTAATCCTACCTCTTAGCTGTTGGTGGCTTATGTTCAGGGGATATGTATTCTGCCTAGTGGTGTACAGGAGAGTTATTGACTTAAGGTGCTGAGCCAGTTCCTGTGCTACTAAGATGGAAAACTTCTTTTCATCTATAGAAATGAATGAGGCTCAAGAATAATTGAGGCGAAGTAGGTAACCTATTCCCCTGTAGCTTTGTTCCTGAATAGACATGTCTTGGGTTATTGAGCAAATGTGCTTTGGAATACAATATAGTTTTTCTGGATATAACTGTATTTTAGATTTTTCTAGGATAACTGTAACCATGATGTGCACTGTACCATGTTCTGTGTCTGGAAAAAAAAAAAGCCAATCTTAGAGTAGTAAATTGCTGTTAATCTGTCTGTTTTCCCAGGGATGTCGTAGTGTGGAGGAATTTCAGTGTTTGAACAGGATTGAAGAGGGAACATATGGTGTGGTGTACAGAGCAAAAGACAAAAAAACTGGTTGGTATAAGTGCAGCTGTGCCAGTTTATAACAGTAATAAAATGGTGTTTCAGAAAGTGCAAGCTAGTTAGTGTTTTCACAACACTTAGTATAAGCATTAAAGGGGTAAAATGTTATCTACCATAAGCAGAGTTTAAGTCCTTACCTGTCTGAGGCTACAGCTCTTCTTGATTATGGGGCTAGGTATGTTTTGGGGACCTATAATTTGAAAAACAGATGGCTTTGCTTAAAACTACAAATTATTCTACAATTTTTTTTGTACCCAAAACAATCCTGTTGGTTTTTTTTTTTTTTCCTACCAGGTACTGAGGGGGCTGAAATCTTTCTGGAAAACTTCTTAAAAGGATGTTAATTTTGTGCATTAATGTGAAATTACAGTAGTACAATGGACACTTTAACGTTGGCAGTGATATAGATAATGTGATCTAGTGGTGTTTGTGGAGTGGGTGATGTACACAGAACAGTTGCCCATGGCTGGAAGTTTTTAAACCATAGGGAATCTAAAATTGGGATATCACACTCAGGGCTCTTGATTTTAGTGACGTTGACCAGTTAGTTATTCTGAGATCTGATAATCCCTTTATCACAAAGTTCCAATGAGGGAACTGCTCACTAGTTTCCTATAACGAATAATTCTCTTGTTTCATGCATGTATAAGATTAAGGTTAAAGTTTAGATTTACCGCAGCAATGCTTTGCATTTCTGTAGCATCTTCCACTCCGTTGCTGTACAGACCTGAGAGAATGAAGCCTCCTGTAATTTGATAAGGAATGTAATGGGAAGTCTGGCAGAGCTGGCAACATGACTCAGATTTCTTGGTGCTCAGCCCTGAGTGTTTTTGTGCCACAACGTCAACTTTTCCCTGTTGCATCAAGCTTACTGATTTGAGGATCAGGGAGAAGGGTATAAATAAATGCTCTATGATAATCAAATGCTTTGACGATGTTTACCAGTTGAGAGCTATGCAGTACAGGTGAATCGCTTTCCAAAATCCTCGTTTATAAGAACAGAAAATACGTCTAAAATACTGTTATTTATTGTTGCTGTTTTTCATGAACAATCCATTTGCCCCTCAGCATGGTGTGTATTTTCCAAGATACTTGCTTAAAGGCAGCGTCTTGTGTTGGGTTCAGTCATGTATGTAGACATTAGCAAGACAGTCTAGTTTCTCTCAGCTAGAAATTAAAATCGAGTGAAGATAGCTGGGGGATCCTGCAATTGATTAGTTGTAGATCTACCAGGAGGTGTCACTGCAAATTTGGAGGGTGATTTAGTCTTTAATATAAGCTGTGGACAGGTTCTGTAGAAAAATAGATGTTTAGTTCACTTACTGTTTGCTTTGCAGTTCACCTGTCATTCCTGTGCAAACAAAACTGGACTTCGTTTTCCCAGTGGTTCAAAAACCCGCATGCTGAAAAATGCTTCCCACAGCAGCTGTTGTGTATTTGAAAACTTACAAACCATTTATATCCATATCTATAAAAAAAAAAAAAAAAAAGTAAATCCGGTATTTTAACTTCTGGTGACATCTATTTTGGAGAAAAGTGATTATTTGTTACCAGTAGTGAAGGAGTCAAATGGGAAGTAATTTGCATCCTCCTAGTTTGAAGTGGCTTATCGAGTGGAAGCGGGACTTAGTCGAATGTTTTGACAGAGTATGTGATGAATCAGCTGGATCACTTCTCCCCTGCAGTCTATAAACAGCTGGATGCTGAATGTTTATCACCTCTGATATTGATTCTCCTCATTGCTGCTGTCAAAAATGATGCATCGCTTTCCTGCAAGCAGGCTGTTTCCAGCAGGAAATGCAGCTTTATGAATTAAAAAAATACACAGCATTTCAAACCCAACTGACAGATGGTGAAAACGGCTTCTCATTCTCTGAGCTCTGTTGCACTAGGCAGAACAAGGGCGGTTGTGTCAGAGGAAGCGTGCTGCGATATTTAGAGTAGGCAACTGGGGGACAGGAATTCTGGTTATTCCCAGCTTTGTCATTGAAATTCTCAGCTCCTCCATCTCCCGTTTTGGGGTAGTACCAACCTTGTAGGAACCTTCCCTTTTTTTAAAGCATTTGCAATGCTGTAGGGTATGGAAGGGCCAGGGTGGAGCCATGGTCTCCTTACAGTCATTCTTTGTGCTATTACGCTACTGGGACCACTTTCCCTCTAGCCTAATTAATGCTGTGCTCTGGAACAGCAAGAGCTGCAATAGACTGGCTGTTCTCTCATCTGTGCCTGGTTTTGATACAGCCATGCCACAGTGGACTCAGGGGACCTTGAATAGCTGTAATTGATGTATAGTAAACAGGAGCATTATAAGGTCTAATGGTTCACATTTTAAATGACTTTTGCCTTTGTACACAATTAATTGATTTGCACAAGCCAGTACAAGGCCCATTGCTCACTTAAGCCCTATATTTACATGCTGCATTCTCTGGCGGAGGGGCTGTCTTTTTATTATGCTTCTGTAATGGGCCCCCAAAGCACTATGAATATTACAGTACAAATATTCCAATTTTGAAGCTTTAAGCAGCATATAAGCCTTGTGACAGGACTTTGCATAGCGGTGAATTAAATTCATTGCATTTTCCCCTTCAGCCAGGCTATCTTCTAGCAAAGATATTGGTCAGTATTTTGTTTCTTGAGGCAAGTCACAAAGCACAATACCAATTTTTGTTTAATCTTCCCATTGGGATTTATTGCAGTATTTTAAAAGCATTAATCAACAGTCTTAGAATTTAATGTGAGAGAGAAATTTCTTTGGATTTTATTCTTGTCTGTGAATTTAACAAATCGTTTTACTATGCTTATGTCAGTCTAATCCCAACTGCATAATATTTAAAACATGTGTAATGGCTTGCATTGATATAATTGAAAACTGTGACTACAGTGGAGAGTCCTGTCTTAACTGTAGAATCGAAACGAAATGGATAATAAAATACTTGTTAAGCTAATTCTGTTTTTCCTTGTAGATGAAATTGTGGCTCTGAAGCGGCTGAAAATGGAAAAGGAAAAAGAAGGCTTTCCCATTACTTCGCTAAGAGAAATCAACACCATTCTGAAAGCTCAGCATCCAAATATTGTCACTGTCAGAGTAAGGCCTCTAAAACCTTTATTTTAGCATTATTTTTATTCTTGAAGTATTATTCTTTGATGCTTAAGGTGCCCTATAATGATTCAGTTGAAATGCAATCTTTGCCTCGTAATGTTTTTTTTTTCTATATGCTGCTGGTAACATTTGCAAAACCAGACAGCTATTCTTTACCAGAGTTTTGGGGTTTTTGTTTCTTTTTTTCCAACTAAGGACTTTTTACTCTGTAAGGAATTGTCTTGAGTGCTTGTATCATAAATCTTATGTGATATTTTTCTTTAAATATGCCTTTTATTTACTTGTTAATGCATTGCCAAAAGCCATTACTTTGCTTCCTAAACTTCTGATTCTTTTTGTTTCGGTTTTTAGGAAATTGTTGTGGGCAGCAATATGGATAAAATCTATATTGTAATGAACTATGTAGAGCATGACCTCAAGAGTCTGATGGAAACCATGAAACAGCCATTTTTACCAGGTAATGGATTTCCTAGCCTCCTGTGACTTGCTAGTGCATTAATAGCAATGTCTCTGAGCCTAATGCTTTAGTGCATCAGTAGCTAATATCTGCAGTGGCATCCTAATAGCCTCGTGTGTACCAGGTACCATTTAAGCTTGATCTTTCTGGGCCTTCTTCACAAGAAGGACTTTCATTTTTGTATTTATTGAACCTCTCCATTTAGATTTTTATATCAATTATCACTGTTGTAAAATCTAAGAATATAATGCAGGGATGGGGAAAATACAGCCCACTAACTGACTGACTGGATCTGGCCCACAGCTGCCCCCGCAGTGCTCCACATGGGGCTGAGCCCCACTTGCTCCCTCCAGGGCAGCCCATGCCACACTCCCGCTTGTACCTGACAGCCCAGGCCCAGATCAGCGTGCGCATCTTCTGGTGCGGCTGTTCCCAGTGCTGCTCTGCTTCCTTCATTTCCAGTGGGAGCCATCTAGCTGAAGCTTCCTCCCTTCCCTCCAGACTGCCTGAAGTGGTGCAGCAGGGACAGGAGCAGGAGGAGGAGCTGCTGCTGGAGGCAAGGGGAACAGAGCAGCACCCAGCTGGCTACAGCTGTACCAGGAACAGCCCCACTAGAAGCTGCATGCACTGGCTGGGACCTGGGCCAGCAGGGCTGTTCTGCTCCCCTCACCTCCAGCTGCAGCTCCTGCTCCTGCTCTTGCTTCTGCCTCGGCTGTGCCATTCCGACCGGGGATGAAGCTTCAGCTAGGTGGCTTCTGCCCCAGTGTGTGGGGCTCCGACTCTAGCTCCCGGTTGCCTTCAACCTGCTCTGTGGTGGTTAGATCACCAGGGAACTTCCCTTGATTGACTCATTGGAAGTTCAGCTGACTGATATTCTTCTTTACACTTTCAAAATTAGTCGTCTTATGGAGAGCCAGGCAGTAGGCATTCCAGGACATTCTTTTTTTGATTTGATATAATAAGATGATTCCCTGAATAAATGAAAAATTAGGGGATTTAACAGGTTGTGCCTGGACAGCACTACCTTCCTCCTGTCGGAATGTGATGCTGTGTGAGCTTCCTCAGATGGGTTTGCAAAACAGTTCTGTTCATGTGACAAGCTATTTCTTAGTCTTGCATTGGTATAATCAGATTTATATGGCAATCATCCATGCATCATGAGAAATGCTTCTTCTGCATGGCTTTTGCTAAACATTTTGGCTAAATAAATGTATTTCACAGCCTTGTGTTAAAACACCAGAACCAAATCTGGTGTCTTGTTCTGCGTGTTTTCATTGGAGTCAGAATTTGGCCCGTTCTAATAAAAGGCTTGGGGTTGTGTTCACTAAACCCTGGTGGTTCTTTCTTTATTAGTTAAATACAAACTGCAATTATCTGTGTGTGTTTTATATGCAGCTTTTTTTTAATAAAAAGAATGTTAGTAGTGGATCCTATCTTTTGCCACTGGGCTCCCTGTTTTGTCCTTCCAGGTGAAGTGAAAACCTTGATGATTCAGTTATTGCGTGGAGTGAAGCATCTTCATGATAACTGGATACTTCATCGAGACTTGAAAACCTCCAATCTACTGCTCAGTCATTCAGGCATTTTAAAAGTAAGAATATATAGAGTGAATTTTATAGCTTTTTTCCTCTGAAAAGGCGCTGTGTACTTTGGTCTTTTGCTGCATTAATGTCAGTGATATTTGGATAGTATGTCGCACTCCTGTCTTCGAGAGAGCAGCTGTAACATGGAAGAAAACCTTCTGTTCCATTCAGTATGGATGGACTCTTTACACTGTCCCAAACTTTGCTAACGCTTACATGGTCGCATTTAGTCACTCTCTGCATGGCAGGGGGTAAAAACCCAGGAAATTTTTGGCTCAGGGAGAGTTGACTATTTAATGATCACAATATAAGAACAGATAATATTTGGCTTACCAGTCAAAAATCCCTCCCTTCAGACAGCAAGCAACCAAAGTTTTGCAAGGTCATCATAAATCAGTTCTCCATTTTGTGTGCTTCTTGTTATAGCTATTTTTCAGCGTGTGAGCTTTGGGGATAATGGCTGCAGAGTGCACACTGGCACTAGATTATAGGAGTTATTAGTCACATGTGTAATTTATCTTTATCCAGGTTGGGGATTTTGGATTGGCTCGAGAGTATGGATCCCCTCTGAAGCCTTACACACCTGTAGTTGTGACACTATGGTACCGGGCACCCGAGTTATTACTTGGAGCCAAGGTATGCCTCATCTTGTCCTTCGGTGAACTAAAGAAGCTAATTTTTAGTGCTGCCCTCCTTGTCTTTGTTTATTTTAAAACAGATGCAGCGTGTGCTTGGATGATGTTTCATACTACATGTAGAGACAGAAAAACCATAATGTCATTGCAAATTCAGTGGAGAGAATTCTTCATGTGGCTTTCCAGAAGCTAAAAAGTTTTCAGGGCTCTGGGGGGGAGCAGGTTGGTAGGTGGATTTAATTTTTCTCCTTCAGAATCTTAATAGGAGAGAACCACCAAGGTCTTGCTGTTAAATATTAGTAGTGATCTTCACTGCCATACAGGGAACTAACTTGCAGGTTTTGGATGTGGGGCTTTGGAAATTGTCTATAATATCATATTTTCTCATGTATAATGCACCCTAAAATAAAATATGCACCTTTTGGGGATGGCAGAATGAAGAAAGAGGATTGTTCCAGAGTTGCATAGAGCAAGGACTGAGCTAAAAGTTTGGTGAGGCTGTGAAATAGCAGGAGAGACCAGGAGGGACGAGCAACAAAAAAAAAAAAAAAAAAATTCAAATTGGTTACTGGAACATCAGGACCATTAAAAAGGAGAGATGATTGCTAACATCTGTGGAATGAAGAACAATGAGCCATTAAGTCAATTGACTCCCTCAGCTGCCCAAAAATAAATGCCACTGTCATTGCTAGATAGTTGGTTTTGGAATGAGAAAGTGGGGTGCTTTTATTCTGGGCAGAAAAATCAGCTTCCCTACATAAGACATGCACCCAAAATTGGGAGGGGGGGTGCTGGTTTGCAGGAGAGAGCTTTGTGTAGGATACAAGAAAATACTGTATTTCAAGGCTTCAGATTGCCCAGCAAAGTACTCACAATACTTCCGTTGCAGTGTCCATTGCCGATCCCTGTTGTAAACCTGGAAGAGACTAGGGTACATTCCTGATTAGGATTCTCATTGGAAAATTGTGGATTGGGGAAAACATGCAAGAATTTCAGAAGTAAGAGAGCACCTTTGCTCAGGACCCAGACCTTCACAGATCCTGAGCCAACAGGATCTGTGGACTATGGGAGGCTCTTCCAAGTGAAAAAGCAGGTTATGCTGAGAAGGGTTGTGTTGTGGACATCAGGTGTTTGACCCTAATCCAAGACTACGCAGGGGCAAAGGAGCCAAAAAGCATGGTGCTGGTGTAGGAGAGGTAGCAGCTAGATCTTCTTCCCCCCCCTTGCTAATTGTGACACTAGTGGTGTTCTTATGAGGTGAATGAGAACTGGGAGGTATTTTGGTGAGTGCTACATTTTCAGGCTGTGGTATTAGTGTGGATGAACATCCTCTTTTTTTACCATCCGCAGTAACCTTTACTGCAGAACATACACTGATACATGCAAAGTGCATTGAAATAGTTTCACAATGTGCTTCATTTTAAGTAGTTAGCTAATTAACATTCATTGAGGTTGACTATTGGAATAGATTATTTTAGAAAACAGACCACTCTGTAAAATATCTCCTTTTCCTTTCAGGAGTATTCCACTGCAATAGACATGTGGTCAGTAGGCTGTATATTTGGAGAACTATTGACTCAGAAACCACTGTTTCCAGGAAAGTCAGAAATTGACCAGATTAACAAAGTGTTCAAGGTAATGCGCTCTATACTTTGGGAGTAACTGATGATTTTTGTAGAGGGGGCTGAAAGGGGAATAAGAGCAGGAGAAGTATTTGTTAAAACCCCAACTAAACCTCTTTGGCTTCTGCAATTCAGCAAATGCATATGGTTGATGTGTTTGTGCTTTTATTTTGCATGCATCATGCATCTGTGTTATGCTGAATGAGCAAGAAAGGTGCATTATGGAGGTGGGTTGTTCTATATTTTTATTCCCAGGAACTAGGTACCCCCAGTGAAAAAATCTGGCCCGGGTATAATGAGCTGCCAGCTGTAAAAAAGATGACATTCACAGAGTATCCCTTTAACAACTTACGCAAGAGGTTTGGGGCACTGCTGTCTGACCAAGGCTTTGATCTCATGAACAAGTAAGTACAAGCTACCAGCAGAACTGTGAAAAGCAAATATGTGCTGTGAAAGCCGTGTGGAATTATTTACAGCTAGGCATTACTTGCTTGTAGGCCTGTGCGAAGTGGCTAGTATTCGATTCAGATTCGGCCAGTTCGGGGGACAGTGAATTGATTTGGTGATTTTTTTTTTTTTTTGAATCACTGTCCCGAATTGATTTGGCTGAATCTCCTAATCAAACAGGCCCCGTCCCCCGTCTACTCTCTCAGCCCTGTCAGTGGCTGCCCCGCCCAGTCCCAATGTCCTGGCCCTCTTGGGGGGAAAAAAAAGCCTGGCACTCGCTGGTTCCTGCTGGGGGGGGTGAGATCTCTGCTGCCCCACACTGCATGGTGGGCTCTGCCACGAGCCCCCAGAAGTCCCAAAGGCTGCTGCAGCAACTGGTGTGTGTGGGGCTTTAAAAAAAAAAAAAAAAAAATTGCTGGGATGCTGGGGCCAGGTGGGGCAGCCATTGATGGGATTGGAAGAGTGGGTGGGGGTTGGGGGACACTTGGGGGAGCAGGCAGGGGATGGGGCCTGGTGGGGCCCCCCCATGGTCCCCTCCCCCCTCCTCCAGCACCCGCACCCACCCCCTACTTACTGGCATGGAGTCCAGGTCCAGCTCCCTGCAGTGCTGAGCAAGGACTGCCTGAATCTCCAAAGCTCTCCAAATCTTTTCCGAGCATGTTTCTATAAAGAACGTGATTATAGGATAAAAGCCAAATAGAGCTGGGTTTCAGTTGTTAGAGCAGATGCATGTCCTTCATACTGTCACATATTTTAAATAACTGGCTTCAATTTGTCTGGTCATTCACATTACACAGCATTGCCTGAGACCTGATCTCTTCTTGAGAGTGAAGTAGCACTGTAAAACTGCATCAGCTGAGCTGTTTGGGCTCCTTTTGGAGCTGTATCTGGGGACTCATTCATTCTTAGGTATCTGATGCTTTGCAACTCAATTGACTAGTCTCAAAAAAAGCTGGGATTGATTAATTTTTTTTTTTTTTTTTAATGCTATGGAGCACCATTAGTGAGATGGCATATATCTCTGCATGCTAGTGCTCCTGAAAAATGAGGCTTAGCTGGCTGATTTTATAAGAGAGTCTTTACACTTTAAAATGATCCTTTGTTACAAAAAAGGAGTTTTATAAATGAGAAATCTGACTAGATTTTTCCTTTGAGCTAATTTTTTCACCCTCTTCTGCTTTTTCCCATCACATTCCTTTGCCTTGATCAATTTTCAGGTTCTTGACCTACTATCCAGGAAAAAGAATCACAGCCGAGGATGGTTTGAAGCACGAGTATTTCCGAGAGACTCCCCTCCCCATTGAACCGGCCATGTTTCCAACATGGCCAGCAAAAAGTGAACAACAAAGAGTGAAACGTGGTACAAGCCCACGACCGCCAGAGGGAGGCCTTGGATATAGTCAGTTGGTAGGTTTTGTGACTCGGTACGAAATCAGTTAGTATAGGCTTTCAGACTCCGTTCTTGTTTCCGACTACTAGTTTTGGGAGGGCTGGTAGACTATATTGCATCAGCATAATTGGGCCAGGAATCATTAGATTTAGTAGCAAGTACAAGGTTCTTGAAGAGTGTTAGACACTCGCTGTTTCTACTGTACATTTAGGAATAAGGGCCTTGCAGATGTTGGTCTGCTGGTTTCTGTTTGCCATCACATAGGCAGCAGAATCACTATCTTGACAGTAAGATGTGAGAGAGAGCAGACCCCTCTTCAAGCACAGTTCAGTTTGCTCTTCCTTTTGGAGTAAACCTGGCTTCCAATGTTGAGACCTGTCTCTTCTTAAAATGAAAACTGAAATCCCCAGTCTGGCAGGTGGGAGGCAGTCGGAGGCAGAGGAAAGCTTCTTTGTTTCCTCTGAAGTCTGGAAAGACACATCATTGGAGAAAGCTTTTTGGGTGGGGAGGGTCTTAACATTGCTGGACTTTCTGCTTCCTTGTTTGCCAACTCAGGAGAAGCTGTAGTCATTTAGATTCCCTGCAAAGTTCTATCCATTATATTCCTCGGTTTCCCTATTCATTTCCACTTCCTTGTTTCTATTCCCCAATCCAGCATGCGTTAGACAGTGTGATTTATCTGTTGTACCCAAGATGATTTTGATTATCTATGAACAGACTAGCGGAGGTTGCTTCTAAGTGTGCATGACCATGCAAAACTCAAATGGTGAGTGTCCAGACTTGATCTGATCTGGTGCCAAGCAGGTAGTGTTTGCAAAAACAGGCACTCGAGTATAGGGGTACAAAATAAGGAAACCTGTTGAGGTCTTTTTTGGAAATAAAGTCCTGGGGTACTAATGATTAAAGGCCATGAATAAAAACTCAGCTAGAGCCCAGCTTGGGGGCGTTAAATGGAACACTGCATTTCCCTCATTCTTGTGACTATTTTGGTTGCTCTTCTCTTGCTGTAGTGTTACACTGTGATCCTTACACAAATGCACACAACAAAACACCTGAATTGCATGTTGACTTTTCACAGGGTGACGATGATCTGAAGGACACAGGCTTTCACTTGACTACCACAAATCAAGGAGCATCAGCAGCAGGCCCTGGCTTCAGCCTCAAGTTCTAAAATTAGTGCAAGGAGGTACGGAAAAAAAAGAGAGATACTGAGAGAGAGAGAGCGAGCGCTTTTGACTTCAACCATGTCACTACTGGGAGTAGATAGCCGAGTGTGCCAGTTCTGTTCTTCATATTGGAAAGGCACGATGCTTTTCACAGAAACCACCAGACGTCGTCACTGGTTAGAAGGCGCTTGCTGAGTGTGGAATATAACTCCTGCGTTCCATTCAGGGGACTGGAAGCGTTCTGAAAAGCCCAAGGATCGTTACAAAAATTCACAAAGGAAAACTTTACAATCTTGGGACTTTTTTTTTTTGGTTTGTTTTTTAATTTTTTAAAATTTTTGGCTTGTAAATTTGTAGAATTAAATTTCATTTTTGTTTAATAGTGTGAAGGATTTTGTTTCTTCACCTGGAGCAGACTTGGATGTCAATGGCACAGGCTTCTAGAGAGGAACCTTTGCAGAAGTATTTTCTCTCTCTCCCCTTTGTGGTCTCTCAAACAGGCATGTCAGCTGCACTGGTAGATGGGCTGTTCTATAAAGATGATTGTGTGTGAACATAGTTATTTATTTGAGCAGGAAACCCTAAACACATTTCTGAGGTTTCTTTCCAGTTCTGTGCCTTGGAGGGAGCTAAGTTATGTTATGCTTAATGCTCATTGATGACTGAGTGCACTGATACCCCTATATGGTTTCTAGTGGATTGACTACTTCACTGTTTGACCTCTCTATGTATATATTTACAGTGGTTGTGGTGCAAAGCTAAAATTGCACTATTGTTTTATAAATCAAGAATCTTAAATATGGGGACTTGGGTTTATTTCCTATAGGAAGCATTGCTAAAGATTCCCCTTCTCTTAGAAAAGGAAAAACTAGTTGCTGTGAATTCATATTGCAATCTACCAGTCCCTCCATGAAAGCTGACTTCTATTGGTATTGTCCTGGAAGCTCATCTAATGCATCTCTGAACTGTCCCTTTCTGGGTCTAGGATGTCAGAAACTACTGTTTAAAAATTGTGAATTCACAGGGTTAGAATTAGGCTCCAGTCCAGTGAAGTGCTTAACTCTAGTGAGGAGGTAGTCCCACTGACTTTGGTACGGTTACCTATTAGCTGAAAGTTAAGCATGTTAGGTAGCTTGCTGGATCAGGGCCTCTGAAACAGAGAACTTTGTGCACTTGGATTGTCATAACTATGAAAATAGAGTACAATTTTTCTGGGAGAAAAACAGAAATGTATGGACAGTATAAAACACATTTTCTTATGCCTGGTTTTCTGGTATGGCAAAGAATTGGCAGGGAGGAGGGCTAGAAGGTGGATTAGCTCCATTGTCCATCAGCGGCTGATACGAGCATGATTTTGACAAGATTCCCCTGTGCTGGAGATGTGTGGAAAATCGGTAATGGATGGAAAAGCAGACTTCCTGCTGCATTCCTCAGACTGCAGAGCAAGAGAACACTTTGCAGTGCCCTGCACTGTGGCTGGGAAAGGATCAAACGTGACTTTTTATATTCTGTTTGACTTCACTGTAATATTTGTGCTGCTTGACTTTTTTTACCTTAGTACTTCCGTAGCGTCATGGGTTTTTCACCATCAGTGGACACTGCACAGGAAAAGTTTGATTCCCAGCAAAAGAGGGTTATTTAAAAGTCATGTATTTTTTTAGTAAAACAAACCAAAAGCAGGATGAAGATGGGAATTTTGTCTGGTTTTGTCAAGAGTGTAATTCTAGATATTCCAGCAGAGGAGAATACTGCTACACTCCCCGAGCAGCAGCGTTGTCCAGTGGGTTTGACTCAACTTTTAAAGCAGCAGAACACACTTGTATTTGACTTCAAAGGTCTATTTTTGCATAGAGTGCTTACTGTACATGATCTGAATCAGAATGGTCTATACCAAGGACACAAGCTTTTATTTTCTATTCCTGTACTCTCAAAAAGTAACTATACCAATTTTTTTGATGATGATAAAATCATTTCCTAAGCTATTTATTCATACTAAATAAATGTGTGACACAAAAAGAGTTAAAGTACTGGTGGACTGCTAATCCTAGCAGTGATTCTGATATTTGACTTTTTATTTTTTTTTTTTGTTAACAGACCTGACACGCATACATTTAGGATGTGGGTGGGGAAAAATATTTTCCAAATGAAATCTGGAACTTTAAAATTTACGGATAAACTGTTGGGCTTTTTTAACTATATATAAATCCTGTAGATGGCAATAAGGGGAGAGAATATTTTTGAAGGCAGTTTGACCAGGATCAGTTTTCAATTGTTTAATTAGCTTAAAACCACTGTGTCTGTTGAACTCAAGTTTTCAAATGCACACCACCACACATAACACATGCAGTATGAAAGGCCACGATAGCATTTTGGCAGTGCTATTAACTGTTAAAAATGTATTCTTGTGAGAGTAATTAAAACATAATGATAGATGTGAAGTTTAACTCTGCTCCATAGACGAATGTATTACCACCTTGGTGACGTGTTCTCAACATCAAAATCAGGCAGTAGGAAACAGATAATCCCCAAGGCATGCAGCGTGGCAGGAAATTGGGTTGGACTTTTTTTTTATAGTTCAAAGGAGACCTGAAATATTTAACATTTTACTTGCTGGCTTTTAGAAATGCAGGTCTTGTTTGATATTCAGATCAAATCAAAATCCTTTTCATTTGATCTGGATATCAAAAGCAGCTTTTCTCAGAAGCTTCTTTTGATAACTACAGAACTAGTGATTTTGAGGTTAATATTGTGATTCAGACACAGGTTTTGTGTTAAGGCCCGGGCAGGCTAACAACAGGGCTGATGGTTTACTATTATGCAGATGCCCCCGTCTTCAACTGTGGAGCCACTTCTGCGGTTCCTCATCCACCATCCTCTGAGTGGTGACCAAGGTGTCAGGGGGAGTCTGGCAGGGATGAGAAGTAAAGATCTATCAGTCCTACCCCCTGCTTCTCTGCCCGCTGTGTCACCTAGTCGGCCACTGGCCTCTTCTCAGTTTTGACTTGAGGGTGAGTTCTTGAGTGTCATTGAATTGCTTGCCACATGTTTAACTGCTGAGTTTGGGTAGACTACTCCTTTGGGGTGCCTGTACACGTGCAGCGAAGCTGCTGTGACGCACTGTAATTGCGGCACATTGGAGCAGACTTGATTAGTTGAGTCTGCTGCAGCGTTGTAATTACTGCGCTCCAGAAGACTCCGGCGTCTCGTGCATCAGTGTCCCCGTGCTGAAAAATGGCAGTGGGGGGTGCTTTAAGTAAAGCTTGTTTGAGCTTTCGTTGAAATGCCCCCGCTGCCATTTTTCAGTGCAGAGACGCTGATGCATGAGATGCTCTGAGCACTTCAATCAGAGCGGCTGTCAGAGCTGCTCTAACACCAGTCCCAGAGTATGCGTATAAACACCTTCAAATCCTGGATGACATTATTGTCTTTCCTGAACTCCGCAACAGGGTGGTCTGAGAGAGTTGCAAGCACATGCATTCGCTTGCTCCCTGGCTGCCTATACCACACCCTTCACCTTCCTAATTCAATTGGCTCCCTTGTTCTTTAGCCATGGCTTGTAGCAGAAGAATGCATTTCAGTCGGGGAGCTGTGTTTTGTTTATTACCTTTATTCATAATCAAGAAAAAGAGGCTGAACCACCTCGTATATTAAATGAGAGCATGATTTTTTTTATCTTGGGAGGTATCACAGACACCAGTGAGGGCAGGCAGAGAGAGAAATAGAGCTGGAGCCATCTAAAATATGGACAAGGAAGAAGAAAGGAGGTTGACCCAGGTCAAATTGGACCTTAAGGGGTCTTCAGAAAATTTAAATGAAAACCACGTGGGCAGTGAGCAGCTGCTGGGAAAACAGCAATGCCCAGCCAGCCTACTGCTGAAGGTGGTGATAGACAACATGCATGGTGGGAGCCAGCTTGCACCATTTCTAGATCCCCGATGTAAAATAATGGAGAAGAGAGGAGTGAGATGAGGGACTTGCAGTTCTGCTTTAAGTGTAAATCTCAGTGTGGGTTGAAGATACACGTGTTGCGGCACTTGGCTGATGTAGCTGATGGCCCTCGCCATCAACCTTCGAGAGCGTAGAGAAGAAAAAAGTGGCGGAACTGACTTGAGAAAGATTAAGATGGGTCAGCAACATTTTTGGGGGCAGAATGTCAAAAACACCCCAGCCGTGACTTGTGAGATGTTGGCGTACCAGGGGCAGAGAGCGGGGGAGCTGTGAGGGGCACAGTCCTTGTTGTGGCAGTGCAGCCCCAGCCCCCTCCCCGCTGTCCACCCAGAAGTGCATGTGCACCCACCGCCAGCAAAAAGCTGGGCCAGACCTCAGTGCAGCAGCTTGCAGCCTCCCTGCCACCTGCTGCGAGCAGCCTGGGCTCGGTGGTGGCTGGCAGGGACCTGCCTGGAGCCTGAGCCAGCTGTGAGCAATCACAATCACAACAGGAACACTGCTTATACTGGAAAACTTGTTTCTCTTGTAAGTAGTTTTGCTCTCCCAGTACAAAGCACAGCTTTGCTGAGAGAGCCTGTGGGATACCTTGATCATAGCAGCATATGGATATTCCTGTACTGCTGAAGTCCTCATTTGGATGTTGCCAAGGTGTGTGAGAGTCCTTTTCCAGTCTGTAGAGCATGAAGAGTGAGGAAGATCTGGCAGCATCTCAGAGGTGAAGGGGGGAGGAGTAGATACAAAAGGGTGAAACTGAACACAGGAAAATTTAGGCTGCACATCTGGGGAAAAATGTTTTAACAGCAAGATCTATTTGATGTTGGAATGGCCAAGGGCAGTGGATGGAAAGTCCAATTCTTGAGTCTGTTCACGCTGGACCGGACAAGGGTGTTGCAGTGGCCAAACCCTGCACTGGCAGAGGTGATGGATGGCATGACCCCACAGGTCTTTTCTAACTCTTGATTCTACAAAGGATTAGTTTGCCTGTAGGAACACTCTCCGTCCTCCCTAAACCAGCTGTGCTGTGTATTGCAATGGCATGAGAAGGGTTCCTGGGGCTTGCTGTAGGCAGAGGGAGCAATGGTCCTGACAGGGCTTGCTTTTTGAGCCAGACCTTTGGCTAGTGCTGGAGTAGCTTAGTTCCTGTCCAAACAGATGGAGCAAGGCTGAGATTGTCATGTGACAGTCAAGTCCATACTCTAAACTCCCAAACTTGAAGAAGTTCAAGTGATGCATGCAATAAAGGAAAATTGGTTTTGCCCATGAGTCATACTGCCCCCTTCTTTCCCTGGTATGACTTTTTTTTTTGAGGGACTTCACTCAATCACTTGATCTAGGCAAAATACTAGGGAAGTATGCCTGTGACTTGTTGACAAAGTTTGTGGGGGACAAGTTATCTGATAAAAGGATGGAAGCTGCAGCTGGAGGGAAATGGCATCTGAGGAACAAATGTAAAGCATGGGGAAATTTAGAGGAGCAAAAAATGGGTAGCCTGCCTGCGGTAGTCATTTAATACTTGGAGTCACGAGAACGAGTTAATAGGAAAAGCTATTCTTGAACCTGATCTTGCTTCTCTTGCTACTCCAGCATTGACATGACACACACATATGGAAAAAGCAGCCAAGGATCTGTCTCTGTTAAAACCCCCTCTAATGCCTCTTACTGGGATTGTGGTGAGCAGTTTTAATACTTGACATCAGGACACTCACTGGAGCATAAATCAGTCTCTTTGTTTCCAAAACATGTATGAGTATTGCCACACACTTGAGCATCAGGCTACTGATCTGTTGTCAGCGAAGGTTTGGTTGGTGGTTTTGCAGTAATCCACACTGACAAGGCATGTGGCGCCAGGTCCGACTGCTCAAGTTTTGTCATCAAGCTGGCACTTGATAAATTCTTTCTGTTTACACTCCTTCCAGAGGATATTTTTTTCCAATACCAAGTCCCAGATCCGTTTGTCTTGCCCCAGTGATGGTAGCAGCTGATTGACTAGTTCAGTTGCACTGCAGAAGGTCAGGTGTACAATGCCAAAGAGGATGAGATTTTCATTTGGAACAGAACTAGCAGTAATCAAAGTCCTCATTATTGCTTAACCCTGATTCTCCAGGAGTAGGTAGTCAAGATCCTTTCCTTTTTCTTTACTATGCAGGTGTAGGTCCCTTCATTGATTGCATTGGCAATAATGCTCATATGATCATCATTTAAGGATAAGTACCCTGGATAAGAGTACTCCAGAAGCTCCTTGTCTTTATACCAGCTGTTTTAAGGGGGGAAAAAAATAAGATAAATTAGTGAAGTATACTGCATAATTCTTGGTGCATTATGGGGTTCATCTACACAAGTAAGCTTGCATTGGGCAAGTGTGTCACAACAGCAAGAACATGCCAGGTTTAAAGCAGCACGGTCAACTCAACAGCTAGGGTAAAGATGTCAAAAGCTTCTGCATGCGAAGAGTGTGGGTCTTGGGATATTTTCCCTCTCTCCCATGGTCATGAGAGAGATCCAGGCCCACAGCAGGGGAAAACTTGATTGCATGCAGCAGGCTGCCCTATGCCCAAGGTAACAGATTGAAAAATAGACATTGTTTCTTTCATCTTCGGCAGGTAGTCATCTTGGGGACTACCCACCGCAACAACCAGGGAAATGATTCAGATGGTATTAATTTGACGGATAGATTTAAGGCCAGAAATCATTGTTTCTCATAGAATATGGGCCACAGGATTTGGGAGACGTTATCCCATGTGTGTTTCTTGATACAATTATTCTATGAAATGTATTCTTATAAGGCCCAAGACCAGAAGTAACAAAAGGAGAAGGCAGCCATAGCTAAAGCCAAGATGATGAATCTGGTGGGGCGCGTGATCCAGGAACCCCAAAGGAGATGATATCAAGTGATGGGAGAGGAAGGCAGTGAACCGACCAGGCAACTGCTGAAGAGTTTGTACATGCAAATGCAAAGTTTTGCAAAGTTTGGAGTAGGTAAAGGGCACTTACTACACTTTGCCTTTTTTATGAATAATCTTTTGTCCGCATCGGAAGGTGACATTTCTGCCTTCAGGAACAATCTTGGTTTTGGTTCTAGGTGGAGGAGGAGTTGCAGCTACTGTTGGGAAAGGGAATTCTGTCCAGTGAGAGAGAAAATAGGTCATGTCAGCTTACCCAGTTGTAAAGCCTTGAAATCCCAGTGTTTCTAAGGAGCTGTGCTGTCTTTTCAGGTTTTTTCCTCTCCGCATTCCCGCCTCACTGTATTTGAGTAGTCCAAGGTAAAAGCAGCATGGCTCTTGTGACTTTTATTGCAGGTCTTATGATAGTTGCTGCTTATTTCATTTTAAATCCTTAGCTTCTGGATTCAGATGAGAATCGCCAGAGGCAAAATAGTGGTGTAAAATTAAATGGTTTTCACTGAAGTGTTGTTTGAAGGCACGTGAATGTCTTAGGTATGGTAAGAGCCTAGCTGTGATCTTAATACTTGGCATCTAAACAACCTGAGTGCACTTTTTCCCCAGTTAGTCCAGGTTAACATGCACAGTATTGCTGTTTTAGAGGTATTGCTGTTTTAGTATATTCTGAAATAGATACTGTTAGCATCATGCAATTCAGTGCGCCTTGATGCTGTGCTATTCCTTTGGCATCGACTCCTCCAAGCTGAGGGAGTAAGCCTGCAGTTAACGAGCTTACTCCTCTCCTTTTCTCAGATCGGCAGGACATAGACTGGAATTTGCTTTACAAAGTGGTTCTCAGGCTGCAGGTTTTGAAAAGAACAAGTGAAATATGGAGCTGGTGGAAGTGAGACAGGACAAAGGTGAGTCTAGCTCACCTGCTGAGCGTGCAGCCAGGAAGCTGAAGGGGGACAGTACAGTTTAAACAAAGACCCACTCTGCTACATCTTCCCCTCCTTTTGCCCCATCATTGAGTAGGTGATACTGTCACCCACCTCCCCCTGACTGTACCCTATGGCATTTCTCGATTGTACCCAAGAATGAAGCAGTTTCTAAGTGAGAGTACTAATTACTGAGGTTTTAGAAGCTGGACCAGGACAACAGGCTTTCCCAGACTCTGGGAAACGGGCCCTGAGGTCCGTGGAGTCTGGTCCCTTTCCTGGTACTTGATCTTGGCAGGGTGCTGACTAGCAGTTGAGTTCTTAGGTCTGCCATGGAGCCCTGTTAATTCCTATCTAGATTTGTTAAAGCTATTCGACATAGCTTCCCTGTCCGTCCCCCATCCCTCTTCCCCCCCCACCCCGTCCTGGGAGAGGAGCATGATACCATAGCAGAAATCACAGCTGGATGGACAGTGCTTCTTCATCATCTTCTGACGGGTCTTGCAGAAACCTTTTCTGGCCCACGCTGGACACACAAATAGTCTGTCCTTGCAGCCTTGGGGTAGAAAGGGACATGGTGTTAAAGGGACAGGCACCAGCTGTTCCTGGAGTGAAAGTGCTAGGTGAAGAGTGGCATTGGGCCCTACTGTCAAAGCTGGAGATGTCATTCTGTACTGTAAGGTTAGGGGCCAGGGCAGGAGTCTGAAAGGGGCTGGGTTTTTGTATTAACAGTGCAGCGAGTGCTGATCAGAGCCTCAGCTGACATCAAGGGAGCAGCAACAGCTTGCACCAGCCGAGTATTGATTCCCTTTACAGCCATGTGCCGAGTGCTGGCTTGGCTGAGGGGTCTGTGCAGTTCTGGGGGCCCAGTGCCCACAGCTCCCCGCTGCTCCAGGTTGGTTTTGTCTCAATCCATTGCTCTAATACACCTTGTCCCCCTTCCCTCCCCAGGATCCCCAAGAGAGGGAGTGACAGGCATGCAGTTTCTGCCTTCCTGTTGGCCTGTCCTAGTCCCTTCCCATGCAGCGCTGAGCGTGGCAGACACATGCTAGCGTCTCCTGACCCAGCAGTCCAGAGTGCCACAACGGGGAACTGACTCACCGTAGAGCCTGTGCATCCCCCAGATTTCATCCTGGGAGATGGTCTTTTTCCCAGTCAAAGTAGCATTGAGGTGCATCAGGGCATCTGCGTTGAGGGAGTGCATGAGCCCCAGGGCATGTCCGATCTCATGAGCTGCAACATGTACCAGATCTGTAAGCCACACACCTGGCAGGGAAAACAGCAGTGACAGAAGTTGTACACCGAGGGTCTGCTTGCTCACCTGCCTGTCCAACAGCAAGCTTGGGCCAGATGGGAAGTGTTTGGAGATCAGAGAGCAACTGCTAGGAACGGAGGGGTCTATCCCAGGCATCTACACCAGTCTCAGCTCCCATGTAGCTGTGCTGGTCCAGGTGAGCAAACCTGATGGCGGTGCGAGCAGATTTCTTCCCGACTTCAAGCATTGGGTCAGATGGCAGTTTTGAATCGACACTGATGCAGGCACATTTATGTCTGAAATCGGGGCAGAGACCCAGCATGACAAAGCCTGTGTTTCCTGGCAGCTTTCAACTATTTGATTCTCACAGCATTGCCCTGTGACTGGGAAAGGACCGTCCGCACAGGCCTACCATTTAGGACAAAGCCATTAGTTGGAAGACTTTGCTCATCAAGCAGCACTTGCTCACAGAAAACAGCTTGGCTTATACAGGCCCTACCTACACTTGAGAACAACTTGTGATTTTTGTCTTGCTGCAGTTTACAGTCCCTCAAACTGTAGAGCTGAACTGCAGCTTCTTGATAGCAGTTTAGAGACTGTTAGGAGCAGAGAGGGATTTTAAACAGGAGGATGACTCAAAAGGAGCATGACTCTTGTGTAAAGACAGGCCAGGGGATCTTGGGCAACAATTGCTGCATGAAGCCCAACCGTTTGTTGTTGAGCTAGGGCAGCTCTTGTGGAAAGAGAGTCTTGTTTGTGAATTTGCTTCACTGACTGATAAATTTTAAAGTCCTTTACAGTGCGAGTGTCCAGGGTCTGGAACAAACTCCCCCGCAGAGGTGGTGCAAGCATCTACTCTGGACTCATTCAAAAAACAAGTGGATATATTTGTTGCTGGGGTCACTCGATCCCAGCTGACTTCTTGCCTATGGCAGGGGGCTGGACTCGATGATCTCCCTTCTAGCCCCTAATGTCTATGAAATTCAATGGGAGTCCCTGGCATGAAAGCATCCTTTTTCTGGCCATGTCTCAAAGCGCTGTTGAAGGAGTATAATTGCTATCTAGTGTAATGTTATTGACTAACACCTATGATTTTCACTTCCATTTCAATGTCTGAGTCAAGTATTGGGACACTTCTTGTCACCCTGTTGGTGTGTCTTTGATTTAGACCAACTTCTTGATAAATACTTGCCTCTTCTATCCCTTGCAAACTCTCCAGGCTGAGCTCAGTAGCTGTTTTCAGAAAAACAAAAGCTAGTGACATAAATCACCAGTGGATAGGTCTACAGTCTGCTGGCGTAAGTATTAGCAAACAGCCGTGAAAACTGGAGGTCTGATTTTCATTATCGTTATCACACTGAGCCCTGGAATGTATTTAGCATTTAATTCAGGGTTTGGCTGGGAGTTTTTTTTCCAGATACAACTATGTTAGTGGATGATGTGAAATAAGCAGTCTTTCTTGCTTTCTCTGGGCATATATTGCTAACCTTTCTTTAAGGCCGGTCTTTCCTGCTATTAGTCCCTCAGAGGTTTGGGTCCCGTCCCCCGCATCTAGCTTTTATCTCTTTGTTTTCAGAGGCAAGGCGAGTTCTTCCAAGTCCTTCTAGATTACAGCTAAGTTTTCTTTTCTTCTACTGGTTTCACAATCCTGATGTCTGAGCTGAGGCATTAGAAAGTGCATACTTATACAGTTTGTGGTTTCTAGAGAGCTGTAAGCATATGTAGCATATTGCAGTAGGTTAAAATAAAAGTTTACAGAAACCAACAATCCTGGGAAGGTAAATACATTTGAAATAGCCCTGCAGGGACAAGGACAGAAGTTCACCTAATGAGCAGGCTATGCACTCTTACAGGTCATGCATCTGCCTAGGTGCAGATGAAGCCCTTGTCTTTCCTCCTGCTGCTACAGAATAATTTCTAGCGCTTTGTTCAGTCAGAGATGCTGCTGGTGCTGGGGTTCCTAGCTTTCCTTTGACAATTATTTCACAGCCCAGTAAATCTTCCCTGCATGCAGCTGCCCCTTGTAGCAAAAAGCAAATTCCCACCTTGCCTGTGCAGTTATTCCTAGCAATATGGCATAACGCCGAGAAGCAAACTAGCTATTTTCATTTCTATGAAAGGGCAAATGCGTGTTCAGTCTCTGCAAAAGCGACTAGTGATTCAGGTTGCAGTCCCAATGGCACCTTCACAGGGCCTGATTCTCAGGAACATCAGAGTATCTCTTTCATGGTCGATGGGTCCCTTATAAGCTATCTGCAGTTGCATACCCCAAATCACTCATCACTTTAGAAATGTTGGCATATAGGTCTACACCCATGCACATGTATGTAATATATGTATAAACCTTGCATCTTCCACACACACACAGATTAAAGAAGTGAGATCCACAGCTGAGGCTTTCCTCTATCCCCACCCTTTTTTGGTCAAAAGGCAAAAAAGCCGAACTTCAAAGAACTATTGAGCTTGCTTTTTGAACTGTGCTGAGTTTGCTCCTTAGCCAGGGGCCATCTGCTTGCAATTTAGTGTCAGTTTAGACATTGCTTTTTTGAAAAACCCCCACCATTAACAAAGACATTTTTAGGTGCCCACAAGCTTGAAAATGACCATCCATGCTGGAAAGCCTGTTGCAGAGGACAACAAAAATGTAAATAGCCATGCCAAGAAACCAGAGCACCGTAATGTGGCCTCTCCCAGAGATAATGCAGCTGCTTGGGCCCAAGCCAGTCCCAATCATTTAGACTGGTTGGAGCCCACTGAGTTACTCAGAAGCAGCTGGAACTGCCACCAGCCCTGGAATATTCCACAGCTGGAACGCAGGCTCCTGACAGCAATATCAGCAACTTCGGGGAATGCAGAAAACTCTTCTTTTGCACCTCAATGTGGGGCAAAAGAAAATCTGCCTCTGCATTAAAGTATAGGGCCAAGTCTTTCTCACCTTATGGGAACAGGGCTGTCAGAACAGAGGCAGACCCTTGGCATGGTGAAAGTGGTAGATTTTTCTCCTTACAGAAGTAAAACTTGGATAAAGCAGGAATTTTCTGAATCCCATCCCCTCCTAGCTTCACAGTCAGCAGTGCCTCTCCTTACCCCTACTGTTGTCCTGCTGGGCCAGTGCCTGTCAAAGTAATCTAGCTGGCAGCAGGTTCACCAGTGCCTTCTATGCATGGGGGAAAATAGACTGTAGTCAGCAGCATCCTCTAAAGGCTTGAATGAACAGGATGAGCCATCATAGAAATACATCTGATGCGTGTCTGATTGCATCAGAATGTTGTGCTGTCAAATGTAGTATTGGACTGGTTAGAAGCAAATGATTTCTATGGGCTTAAGGCACAGATTGCACCTCCATAATACCAACATCTACATTAAACCCCCCCTGGATTAGGAGGAAGTTTGGATCTGGAGTCACTTTCATGATGGGTCCCCTATCCCTACCACTAGATCCCTTTAGAATATGTGCCCATGAACCTTGTGCCTTTTAAAAGGGTAATTAGCATCACCGAGGAAAGCACAAACTTCTTGCAAGCGTTACACCTGCTCTGGGCCCCTGTACTTACCCTTTTTCCAGCTGAACCGTGTGTTTCCTAATATCCAGTATTCATGGTCATCAAAATGGATTTCTCCGTTAGGTGGGAAGAAAGCATGGGCAAGCTCTCCTGTGGTCCCGTCAAAGCAGTGATGGATGAGTGACTGCAGGCAGTCGGTATGATTGATGGAGTAGAAACCTGTGAACAATGGTGCATAAAGCGAGGTGAGTCAAAATATCCAGAACACAGATACACTTAAGCTGGGTACTAACCACGGTGCCTGTTCCCAAGTGATTTAGTCTACAACCTGTACGTTTGCCATCCTACCGATATGGGAGAAGAAATGCAAAAAAAATAAGGGATGAATAAAATGAACTGTGTCCGGTGGAGAAGTATTTGTGGTGACCTTGGATTGAGAGCTGTCCAAAGGAAACAAGTTAAGCTGCCTGTCAGGAAAGACCTGTGGTTCACAACATTGAGCAAAAACTTGATCTTACAAGGGCAGGGGGAAACTCCTGCTTGATTTAAAAATTGATGCAGGGATGTGATCAGATGCTAACTCCTAACCACTGCATGGCCTCAGCACCCAGAACCTGATGTGCCACCTACGTTCTGTCTTCACTGCCTGAAACCACTGACTAGCCCCAGTGCAGCAGCTCGGCCTCCTGCTTTCAGGTTTTTTGAAGCACTTAGTAGGCCTACAAAAATCTAACCTACGCCAGTCAAAAATCACCCTCCTGCAACCCAGCAAAGAGTTTAGGCCATCCAGTGCATGTCGGATGATCATTGCTCTCGCTTTTCAACTCCATAGACCCTCCACATCCTCCTCCATTCTTGACAGCTTTGTTCACTACTCTCTGGAGGGCTGGGAGAAGGATGACAGATCTGGGTGGGTAGGAGGTGGGATTGATACTCGGTGGGGCTGGTCTCTGCTGACTCGGCCATTGCTTTAGAGGCAAGGTCACTTCCTCTCCCTGTGCCTTGATTTCCCAATCTGCGAACTGGGAAAGGACAGTACGTTTCTCACTTGTAAAATGCTTGTAAGTTGAGGCTGAGATGTGCTACGGCCATATGCGAAGCCCTGACATTAGAACCCAGGTCATCAAATGCTAAGCTGAGCTTCCGCTACTTAGACCGGTGCTTTTATTTCTCACCTGCAAACACCTTCTATGCGCAGGGCTCAAAGCTCTTTATAGACACCTCTGACAGCTAAGTATTATCCCTATTTTAAATCTAATTAGTAATGATGCTGAGAGGCTCAGTGATTTGTTCCTGGTTCTGTAGTAACCATGCCCCAGGTAGCAGGATGCCTCTTAATAAGGTGCTCACAGGGACTCCCTGGACCTCAGATGTGGCAGCATGTTCCTTTCTGTCAGGCCAGGCCATAGGAAAGCAGAGTATGTGCTTGTGGGTTGTCACACAATGGTGTGAATCAATGGTAACTTTGCTGGTTACCTTGCAAACACCACAGTCTGCACAGGAAATGTTGAGCTCTCCTCAAATCCCTGGAGGAATTGCAGCTAGAGCGGAGACTAACCAGATGACCCAGGATTAAAAGTTGCCTGAGTTTGTCCAGGGCCAAGTGCACCATCAAGGCACCTGACAAGGCTGCTGAGAAGGTGGGGAAGGGACATGGTACAGCGAGGCTTTACAGAATGGTGTGAAGAGCGAGGAGAAGAAGCCTCCTCAGCATGAGGACTGGCATCGTGCAGGGGCTATGCGGCCAGGCGTGATACCAACACATGGGGAGAGCAAGGATTAACAAGGCAGGGCACGAGGAGCTGCCCACAGGAAGGGGCTACTGCGGAGCTCTTCCTCCTGCTAGGACAGCCCTAGAGCTATAACACACGCTGACCAGGGGCTAGAGACTGCTTGTGTGCAGTGGGAGCTCCCAGCAGGGAAGTGCTAGGTACCATCACCCTTTCCCTTGCTGGCTCTACACTGTAGACCCTCTCCTAGGGGCAGGCCAGGTGCCGAGTGAGCCTGGGACACCTGCAGCACCAGCCATTGGGTGTGGATCAGTCTCTGCTATACCAGGAACGATCCCTGGAAGCTCCACAACCAGGCGCTGAGATGTGCCAGTCGGCCCTCTGCCATAGCCAGCCTGTGCCAGGGTGCTCCTTCAGCATAGGGCCATGGGGGATCTCAGTGCCATACCTATCTTCAGGTCGCTGGCTGCGTGCGGTGACACCTCCTTGAAGCTGAACGGAGAGACCTCGCTCCACATGCGGAAAGCAGCCGCCAGCCCCTTGCGTGTGTCACTCCTGTTGATGAGGTTGCGGGGGAAGGACAGGATTCTGGAGGAACACGGTGCAATGTTAGTGTGTGCCCGGGCCAGCCTGTGCTGCCCGCTAGATGGTCCCTGAGGTGGTTGCCTGCAGAGGCCTCGGTCCTGAATTTTCCAGGGACTTTGCTATGGGTTACAAGCCTCACCCACAAGCCTTGCACGGAGGTTTGCACAGGCTTAGAGCAGGCTCACTATGGGTTAGCAGGGTGATCAGCAGGATCTGGTGGGTTCCCTGCAGTGCCCTATATACTACCACCATCCTCACTCATATCCCAGTAGGTGGTACTGGATTCTCTGTCCTTAAAACCCCTAGTACAAGGTCTATTGGATAAGCATGCTTTGTTTTCTCCCTGTGGTGCTGCACTGTTGTTCAGACGCTCATGTCCCACCCCAGAAACAGCTGCTTTCAGTAGTAGATGAAGTAATTTCTGCAAACACACACCATAGATGGTGCAGGATAGTATCCCACTAATGCAGTGGTAAAAAAACCTGGCAAGCCTGAAGCGAAGGGCCTATTTATCACATAAAGAAATTGCCGCTCCTGCAAGAAGCCACATTATCTGGAGATGGACCAAAGCAGCGGGGTAACCTTTTTTGGCAGATGTGCCACAAATTAGCTCTGCACCCTCACCAAGTGCCTCCATTCCCCTCCCCAATCTGCTGCTCTGCTTTCTGCTTCTTGCCCTTTGCTCTCTGCCTGAGCTACTGATCTGCTTTCTCCTCCCTGCCCAAGCTGCTGCTCTGCTTTCTGCCCCTTCTGCCACTGTGCTGCCTGTCTCTTCCCTGACTTGCTGTGTGCCATACGCAGAGGCTACTTATGCCACTCATGGCATGCATGCTGCAGGTTGGCCACCCCTGGATTAAGGGCTTTTCTGCATAGAGGGATTTCAGACACTGGTCCCCAGTCAGAGGTATAGTCACTCAAGGGCAAACCAGCAGGGCTGCTGCTTGTCCTGTGGGAACTTTTCTGGGCTGGAGCTGGCTTAGAGCAGCGAAGGCTGATGCCCGTGCAGCCTCACAAGTAGCTGAAGAGGAAGCTGGTCCCTGGCACGGACGTGTTCTCATCAAACCCAATTGTTTCTGGATTGTGCCGTAGGTCTCGCTTTGTCCCAGCACAGCCAGGGGGAAGCTGATGACTTATTTTCAGCTTGCTTGTTACTCGCTAGTCTGATTCACTGAGCGCATGAAAAATGGGAATCCCAACTGACCCTGGGAACATGATAGAGTTCCTTGGGGGTCTAAGCAGGCACTGGGGTGGGGGAACACCTGATGGTTACGAGGGGCTGCTTTGCTCGTGTGGCTGATGGAGGGAGCTGAGGCTCTGACCAGGGAGCTGAGGCAGGGGCAGCTCTGGGCTGTATACAGACAGTGCCTGCTTTGGAGGCTGAAATGCCCACTCAGCCCCACTGCCAGCTGTGCAGGAGGCATCCTTGTTCTGTGTCTGTCAGAAGGACTCGCTGCTTGCTGTGAAGCCCACAGACCCAGACAGCCAGAAATGCCCCCTCTTCCCCACTCCTACAGCAAACCCAGCCTGATGCTTACTTACTGGGTTAGAAACTTTCCCAGCAACTTCAGAGCTGGGCTGTGCCAGGCTCCCTGCTGGGGGTGGGGGCTGAGGCAGGAAGAAAACCCTTACAGTCCCAGCAGAAGACCCTTCCTAATGCAATGCAAGAGCTGCCATAGGCATTCCCTGCTGCCAGGGCCAACCCTCATTGTACAATCTTGTGTGCGTGCATGCACATGTGCACATGTATGGTGGGGAAAATGTGTCTGTATGTGTATTTAAAAGGGCTGTGCCATGCCTGGAGTGACCTCTGGCTTGCCAAGAGAGCAGGAGTGGGGGAGCAGGGGATGGAGGGGGTAGCCTCCTTTCTCCAAGGGCATGGACAATGGGCCTTTCTTCAGCTACCTCAAGGATGCTTGCCAATGTGGACGTGCAAACCACAAGCGGCTGCTGGGTTCATTGCCTGAGGTTTACCAGGACAGCGTGGTTGCACCTGCTGCTCCCGCTACTTCTGGACCAGCTCCAGAGTGTGTCCTTAAGCATACTCCCTGCCCTGTGCCTGCTGTGTGTTGGAGCCAGCCAACAAGTGCGTTATCTAATGCACTGTAGCTTCCTTAAGAGGCACAAACAGCTCCTGGGATGCTTTTTGTGGGGGAAGCCCTCTGAGCAGGGACCAAGTGTGTATGGGGGATGTAGGCTACCCATGGGCATACTTGCTGTACTGTGACAATCTGGTTCAATGCCAGTTCATCAAAGGAACAGCACTAGCTTGTCACAGTGATAATTTAGGCCCCTTATCTTTTGGCTGTCAAGGCAGGTGTAGGCAGAAGCCTGCTTATTTCACAAAAGAAAATGCTACCACTGTGCTTTCACTTTGTCCTTTCTCCATCCTCACCTCCTCCAGAAGCTTAAATTGCTCTTGTGCCACTGAAATGCAGCTGCATCTGAGGTTTACACTGCAGCCCATGGCATGAGACCATGAAGCATGCTGGACTCCAGTGTTCATGCACAGGCAATACAGCCATGGGCACAGAAGTAGCCCTGACTCCAAAGGGCTGCGCTGCGTGATTCTAACTCCCTGCAGAGCCCTTGGGCTTGGATGCAAAAGCGGGTGTCTGTAGGGGGGGTTTTCAAAAGCACTTTGCACTTAGTGCTGTTCTCGCTGAAACCCAGGAGAGTGGTACCAGCACCTTCACTGACAGGAGCGTTAGGTTAAGGTGGAGCCCCCTTCAAAAATCCCACCCAGGCTAAGCTGCCACATGCTGACTCCACCTTTTGCCCAGATGTTTCAACCCAGAATCCACTCCTGATCTGCAGGATAGTCACTACCAATGTGGCACTCCTGGCAGCTTTAGCAAGCAGCAGATCTCCTGCAGTATAGCTCCTCTTAGTGCAAGCCCTGTCTGGAGCGTGTGCTTGATGAGCCATAGCATGGACCGTGGGCACCTGGCACTGCAGTGCTGCTAATGTGGAACACAGGGGGTTGCACGTGCCATTGCTCTGAGAGAGCCTCGTCCCCCAACTCCCCCTGGCCTCACCCCCCCGGCATGCTGCCCAACCCCAGCAGCCTGCAACTATATCAAGGGCATTTCAAGCTTCAAGGCCATACAGACAGCATAGCCCCACGGCATCAGCACATGCCTACTTGTATGTCAGGTTGAAGTGGTCCCACTTGAGGTGCCCTGGCGTGAGGGTGTAGCGTCGTCTCCGCACAGCAGGGTGGGGTGGGAGAGCTGGGGTGGGAAGATCCGGAGAGCTCCACCCGCCAAAAAGAGGCAATGTGGCGTCTTCCTTAAAAGACAAACAGGAGGTCAGATGTGGCGATGGGGTGTGTGTAGCCTGCCCAAAGCTACCTGGGTTGGGGCACTTGGGGCTTGGGTCTTCTGTGAGCTGGCACCATCTCGTGGGGTGCTGGGTGCCCCTCCCAAAGGGATAGGGCTGCTGGTGTGAGCACAGTAAAGCAATGCCCAGCTGCAATGCTCCTAAACTGCTCCTGCTTAGACCCAATGAATGGCACCAGCAGAGCCTCCCTGCCCCTGCCTGGAGGTGGCCTTTTGGGGAACACATGCCCACTGGGCCCTGTCTTCTCCTGGGGCTCCCCCCATGCTAGTATAGTCATACACCTCCCGTGTGCCTGAAAACAGCTCAAAGCCCTTGGGCATGGGTGGCAGAGGAGAGGCTGTGGGCTGGAGTCTCCACTCTGCTCTGACCACTGCAAAGCAGCCACCAAAGGGCAGTGGCAACTTTGCTCTGAGTTGGGGCAGGTGATTGCCTGCCTCCCTGTCCCCATGTGCCCCCTACCCTGAGGGTGCAGAGGGCAGGCTGGCTATTGGGAGCAGTTTCTGGCGATGTGCACAGACTGGACAACAAGGGAAAGCAGCAACATGTCAGTGTGCTTGGACCCACAGGCCTTTATTCCAGCAGTGCATGCGCTAGGGCAGCACAGGCAGCCTTGCTTTGTGCAGTGCAGCCCAGCCTCTGAGGGCCACATCTGGGCTCAGCATCACTGAGGGGGCATGAATCTCCAGCCTCAGGGACTGCTGCAGCCCTGCCTGGAAAGCTCTCAGCTCATTTCCTTTTGCTGGCACTCACCAGGCTGGCCCTAGTGTGCAGCGAGGTTCTGGGTGCGTGAGTCACAGGCGGCCCATTGTGCAAGTGCTCGTTATGGCACTGGACTGTGGACCTGAAATGCCTTCAAAATAAATTGGAGCCTTGGAAATGCTGGAGCCTCTTTAAAGCAGACAGCACAAGCCAGGCCTCAGTTTGCTGCTGCCCTGCCATTATTGGGTTAGGCAGGCAGCCTGGCTCAGCAAGCTACAAAAGCCTTTCAGTTTTGGTGGCAGGGAGTGGAGGGTGGTAGGGGACTGGGGCTGCAAAAACCTCCCTTCTCCAAGTCTGTGCCCTGTCGTGGTGCTGAAACCCTGACTGTTTGCCCTGGGCTGTGGCACCAGGAGCACAAAAGCAGTGGGTGACACCAGCCATATGGGTGGCAACAATAAGTATCAGTGACTGAAGGCTCAGAGTCCCCCCCGTGCGGATGGCAAAAATCTCCTTGTGCTCTAGTACGAATGCCCTCTGCGCTGCACCTGGCTGGGGCTGGGGCTGGCTGTGTGTGGGAGGGGACACAGCAAGGTGCAAGACCTACCTGTTATGGTGTCACAGCTGTACTAGGAGCAAGGCCAGCACCCAGGGTGTGGTGGCGACAGATCTTGGTCTAGCCACTAGCCAGCACTGGCATGCAATAGGTGTAGCTAGCACCGAGTGTTCAGCGGCCCCGGTGTGCTGCGCTGGTCGGGTGGCAGCAGAGTGTTTCCCTCTTGCTCTGAGCTCAGGTTTTAGCCTCACCTGGCAGCAACCCGAGCAGGTTGTGGTGCACTTTTCACACCACAGATTGACAAATGCTGGGGACTTCAAATTGCTAGACTCTGAGGGGGCCTTGATGCCATGCCTAAGGGAGGAATGGCTAGCAGCATGGCATGGAGCGAGCCCTTTGCTCCAGTTGCAAACCTGGCTCATACCAGACTGTGGCCATTTGCAGGTGGCTCAGCCACATCCCTGGGGAGCTTGCTAGCGCTAGCCTTTCCTGTCACTGCTCCAGAAGCGTCCATTCTCTGGTCCCATTTCTTGCCCCAACCCCCCACCATAACTACGTTAGTGCTATGTGCTATGTTAGTACGTACATGTGAGCCCACTATGCCTGCGTGGTCCCTGCTTTGACTGAAGGCTCAGTCATTGCCTTTCCCCGGAGCCCTTCGAATTCATTGAGACCTGCTTGAAGCCAGTGGTATTGCCCCTTCCACCCTGCTGTTTCATCAGCTTGAAGGAGCATTTCTCCAGCATATGAGCACCCCTGGTCTGCTGGCTGGGCACAGGAGTGTCTGAGCCCCTTGACACACTGGGGCTCAGGCAGGATGGGAAGCAGGGTATTAGGGAGTAAAAATTTGTAAGCTGCTTTGCTTTTATGCTGGCCCACAGATCTCTCAGGGGCAGCAGTCACATCTGATTTGCCTCTGCTTTGCTAGGCAAGTCAGCCTTCTCCCTGCTGGGTCTGTTTACTGCACACTCTGCTTGCCCTGGCATCAATCAGGAGCAGTTTTGTGACATGCCGAGGCCCTTTGAAGCCCCTCTGAGAGCTTAAAGGGCAATAGAGTGGGCTGCCAGACCCCCAGGACATGTCCTCCTCTACAGGACGCCTCTCCGGCTAGCATTGTGATCGTGTCCGAGTCCTGCTGACACCGCGGCGTAGGGTAGCGCTGGCCTGAGCCCATGCCCATGAGGCTGCTGACCATCTCAGCCAAGAAGAGCAGTGAGGAGGGGGCTGAAGGGGTTTGCAGTGAGGGGGGGGCCTTTTTGGGAAGGCAGGAATGAATCCCTTTTTGGGAAGGCGTGAATCTTCAGGTATATAGCGGGCAAAAGGAAAGCTCAGAGCAACATAGGGCCCCTGCAGGACAAATCAGGACAGTTGGTGGTTGACGCGGGGAAAAAAAGCAGAGCTCTTCAATGAGTTCTTCACTTCAGTATTTTTAAGTACCGACCAAGCCAGTCTCCCCACCTCAATCACTGACGGATGTCCACATGGCACCAGTCCGCCTAGGGTTAGTTCTGAAATAGTTAAGGAGCTCCTGGAGGAGCTGGATGGGTACAAGTCAGCAGGCCCGGATGACCTCCATCCACGGCTGCTGAAAGAATTGGCCAGTGTCATAGCTGAGCCGCTGGCACAGCTGTTCGAGCACTGGTGGTGCTCCAGCCAGGTCCCTGAGGACTGGAGAAGGGCCAGTGTGGTGCCCATTTTCAAGAAAGGGAGAAGGGATGAGCC
>NW_005841851.1:2088127-2090168 GCF_000455745.1 Alligator sinensis | reverse complement strand
GTTCCTTCTCGGCCTGGAGGGAGGTGGGCAGTGGGGTCCTGCAGGGTTCGGTCCTTGGACCGATATTATTCAATATCTTCATCAGCGATTTGGACGAGGGCGTGGAGAGCACCCTCTCCGAGTTTGCTGATGTTACCAAGTTATGGGGCAAAAGTTAGTACACTGGAGGGCAGGGAGCAGATTCAGACTGGCCTGGACAGGTTGGATCAATGGGCAGAGAGAAATAGGATGCAATTTAATAAAGATAAATGTAAGGTACTCCACCTGGGAAAGAGGAACCCTCAGCACACCTATAGGTTGGGGAGTGTCCTTCTCAGCAGCTTGGAGGCAGAGAGGGATCTTGGAGTCATAACTGACTCCAAGATGAACATGAGCCGGCAGTGTAACGAGGCCAGCAACAAGGCCAATCGCACCTTGTCGTGCATTAGCAGGTGCCTGACTAATAGAACAAAGGAGGCGATGCCCCCTCTATGCAGCACTGGTCAGGCTGCAGTTGGAGTACGGTGTCCAGTTTTGGCCGCTGCACATCAAGAGGGACGCGGGGAATCTGGAGAGGGTCGAGAGGAGGGCCACTCGCATGATTAGTGGTCTTCGTGATAGACCCTACGGGGGGAGGTTGGGAGAGCTGAATCTCTTCAGCCTTCACAAGAGACGGCTGAGGAGAGATCTTGTGGCCGCCTATAAATTTTTTAGGGGAGGTCAACGGGGAATAGGAGAAGCGCTGTTTACTAGGGCATCCCAGGGAGTGACTAGGAATAACGGGTGTAAACTAGTTGAGAGTGGATTTAGGTTAGATATTAGGAAGAAATGTTTCACGGTAAGGGTGGCCAGGATCTGGAATGGGCTTCCAAGAGAGGTGGTGCTATCACCTAGCTTGGAGGTCTTCAAGAGGAGGCTGGATAGTCACCTGGCTGGGGTCATCTGACCTCGGTCCTCTTTCCTGCCAGGGGCAGGGGGTCGGACACGAGGATCCATTGTGGTCCCTTCCAACTCTACAATCTATGAATCTATGAATGAATCTATGAATCTATGAAGCATGGGCAATGAAGGTTGGTGTCATGGGCCACCCGGGAGCCGGCCTCTTGCTCTTGAGGCAGAAACATGTCATAGGGCAGGGCCAGGTGGTGAGAGGCCTAGACTGCAAAGGTGAGCACCTGATGTAAAGGAGAA
The DNA here is from genome assembly GCF_000455745.1 of Alligator sinensis. NCBI lineage: Eukaryota > Metazoa > Chordata > Crocodylia > Alligatoridae > Alligator > Alligator sinensis. The sequence continues at coordinate 2,088,998 of NW_005841851.1, read as the reverse complement.
GATGAGGGGAGGTGTGGGAGGTAAGAGATAGGTGACAGGGCCCAAGCAACAGGCTGGGGGAAGGCTCCTACTCACAGATTGCTATTCCCACCAAGGCAGTGGTATTCAGGACTAAGCATGTGCGGCAAAGCGGGGGTGCTCCTGCCAAGGCTCATGCTAAGCACAGAGAGAGGAAGGGGGCACACGGGTAGGGAGGAACTTTCCCAAGACTTGACATAAGGAAGGAATATCACCCCATGGTGACATTGGTACAGATGTGGGGGGACTTTTTAAAGTGCATTTTAACAGCCCTTGGAGCATCCCCTGCCTTCACCTGTGGCAGGTTAGGGAGCTTTTGCTGTCTTTGAGCAATATGCCTCATAGTTTTGCAGCAGGGTTGAGTGTGTAGCTACAGGCATAAGTTAGATGAGGACTTGTAAGAGGTGGTTGGGATGGGGCGAATCCTGCTTCAAGCAGGGGTTTGGACTAGATGACCTCTGATGGCCCCTTCCAGTCCTACTTCTCTATGATTGTATAAGCAGCAAAATTAACACCAGTTTCTCTGAGCCCCAAGGCTTCGCTTTAGTTCCCCTTGGGTTTGTATCTGCTCTGAAAGATCTCAGTAAGTGATGCCTCTAAAACACACGGCAGCCACCACAACTGCAGCCAGCCATCCCTGTAGGTGCAGGACTTGTTCATGCTCTGGCAGGGGGAAGGGGGTGACAACTTGGGGGGGGTGCAGCATTTCATCCCACACCAATAGCCCTGTCTGGGGAGTTCCCAGTGAAGGGAGCTCTGCTGCTTCTGCTGGGAGAGGACAGAGTTAGGCACTAGACACATTGCATCAGGGAAGAGAGGGAGGGTTAGGCACTAGGCACATTTCATTGGGGAC
>NW_005841851.1:2087090-2088096 GCF_000455745.1 Alligator sinensis | reverse complement strand
TGAGCGGGGAGGGGGGGGAGGGGGGGGGGGGGGGGGTCCCTTGGCCCCAAACTGGAGGCTTTTCCTACATACCATGTTATGGGACAAGACTCCAAGGACTTGAGCTAAGTCCCCATTTGCTGGCTGCAGTGGGGGGAACATCTGCCACATCCTTCAAGTTTGGAGTCAGCCTCTGACTCTAGTCTTAGGATCTCCCTTGCTAGGATGAGCCTTTTGCACCAGGAAAGGAGGGAGAGACTCGGTAGCTACATACAGACCCTGACCTTGAGAAGGCAGCCGCGGAGGCATTTCCAGGTGGGTTAGGGCCTGACATGACACGACAAGCTTTCTAAACACACAGAGACGCACACAGGCAGAGCCCCGCAGGCTCTGCTGTCTGATCCCCCACTCCCAGTCTTTGAGAATTTGGTCCTGTGCCTACCTGACTTCTCTGAGCAGCAACTCCAAAGGGATCGCCAACCGCAGCCAACAAAGCCACCAGAGGGAAAAGGCAGAAAAAGCCCACAATGAATTTATAGCCATGGCTCTTCTCCTTGTCAGCTGAGAGTGAGCCCTGGGGGCTGTCTGCACAAAGTCCTTCGATTGGATCCATCTCTGCCATTAATTAAAAAAAAAAAATGAGGGGAGCACTAAAGCAGTCAGCTTGCAGAGAGCGTGTGTGTGTGTGTGTGTGTGTGTGTGTGTGTGTGTGTGTGCAATGGTCCTGCTCACTGTTGCAGCTGGAGAGTTTGGATGAGCCCTGCAATTCCTGTCAAACTGGTGCAGAAGTGCTAGAGTTACAGCAAACTCTTAAAAAAAAAAGCCCTGTAGACTTTACATTAAGCCTCTTTCCAATGTGCCAAAGATCCTATTAGCCTCTGCCAGACAGGATCATGTTACTGAAGCTGCAAGCTCAGGGCTGCGGGAGGAGAAACAGCAAAGTGAAGCAAGCTGGGATGGCCATGAACTCCTTGGAGTAGCAGAGTGTCAGCACGGGGCAGCTCTGCGGCTGTCAGCTTTATGTAAT
>NW_005841851.1:2039901-2087080 GCF_000455745.1 Alligator sinensis | reverse complement strand
AATTGGGGGGGGGGGGGAAGGGGAGGGAAGAAAGAAAAAAGTAATCCAGGAGCTGGCCTCATGGGCTTGGAACGCTTCATTAGGGGATGCTGAGGGCTAGGAGAGCAGGCATTTGTCAGAGGCTGTCTCTGGGAGCAGGGTGAAAAATGAGCTTGCTAGGCTGAAGGCCACATGAACGTCTTTGCTGCAGAGGTTTTCAGTTAGCAAGTTCACAAAAGCTCGGATGGAAGTAAACAGCAACTCCCTGCTCAGTGGATGTTGGTACTTGTGTCCTGCAGGCTCTTTGGGGTTTTTATGGGGATCTGGAAGTTTTATAGTGAGAGCAACACAGACTGGGATTGCCAGAAGGGTCTAGTAGGTTTTTTTTTTGAAGGGTGCACAACCAGAGGGCCCAGCCGTGCAAGGCAGTGTCGGCTCCAGGCAGTCAGGACTCGGAGAGACCTCTTCAGCTGCTCATCTCAGGGTGCAGACAGAAGTGACAATTTTTGCCCAGTCTGGCCACAGAAAGCAGGCTATAGCTATGACCAAACACAATTACACAGCTGCAGACTGTTTAAAACTGGCCAACTGGGTGAAAATCTGAAACCTCATTGCATGAAGGTTCAGTAGAAGATGTTTCAAAACAGAGCATCTTCTGTAATGCATGTCTGTGCTGTCAAAAAAAGCATTAGTCCCTTTTGAACGTCTTAGCCAGAAAGCACGTGACTCTGTTGGCTCCTCTTGGCCAGACCAGTCTCAGGACGAGGCACAGGAGAATAAGTGACTGTAAGCTAGCATGGCAGCTGAGTGTAGAAGGATCTTTGTGCAGCACTCTTGGTTTCCCTACCAGCACAGCACAGTCCCAGAGCCTTCACAGCTGGGTTTGCTGTGGACAATACCTGCCTTGGCAGCAGTTTGAAGATGTCCCTTCAGTAAAGGCAGGGTTACTTTCCTTATCCCCTCCCTAACCTTTCACTTAGGCCAGGTACAGACATTACACTCTTACTGGTATAAGTGGCTGGAATCTGGCCTATACCCATAACAGAGCAGAAGTTCAGCACACCTGGACTAGTTTAAAAGTGGCAGAACCCAATTCAAGATTTGAACCCCCCCCGTCGCCACCCAACCAAAGGGCAAAAGTGTGCTCTGTTTGCTACAGATCTAAACTACACTGCTTAAGTTGTGTAACTTAGGTCAATTCTGCCTTGGGCTTTTCGAATGCCCGTACCTAGCCTTAGTGCGTTACCCAGGAGCATGCGGTGTATTGTAAATACAGGTGTGTTGTAGGTTTAGGGTACTTGTCAGGTAAACACAACATAGCAAAAAGCTCACAGGTATTCCCTGTAACACATGGCCCTCATACAAAGCCCAGGGGAGGGATGGGGGAAGGAAGGAGACACTGAATGGATCAACTGGAGTTAAACTGAAAGTGCAAGAACCTGCAGATTGGGTCAGTTCTCCAGTAGCTGTAGACAAACCAAGGAGAGGTGAAATAAGAAGATGCACATATCCAAGAAACATGAACAAAGCAACAAGAAGGGAACACTGTCAATTGATTGAAGCAGAAGAAATCACTAGCAAGTTATCACAATCTACAGTTGTTACTGCCTGGGTTGCCAGGAGTTGATTTTGGCAAGGCCAGCTGGATGACATGGGGTCTAAACTGTGCATTCAACAGTACATTCAACACACCATGTGGCAGGTAGGGCTTTACCTGGCTCCCTAAGGGCATTTGTTCATCTCCTGGAGTGTATCAAGGCATAACAGAACAGGCACTAAGTGCTGAGTGTTACACCACCAGCTTTACAAAGCTGCCTAGGATCCCTTGCTTTCCTGCAAGCAAGGTGCTGAGGTGAGTAAGCGGAGGCTTCTCTAAGGTCAAATTGGTTTGGCTTTAAGACAGATTATGGCCACAGAGGTAATAAACCAGGTTATTACCACCTTCAAGTGTGTGGTAAAAGTATAACCTTGAATCTAAGACTTTTTTACCACCCAGGGGACAGTGCCTGGACCACTGCAATGTCCGACTACAAAGAGGACTATGCAGGCTCAGATTCATACACAATCTAGATTTGTATCTTAAATAGCTGTGAAGTCTAGGGGTGCTGGGAGCAGGGGTTTGCTTGGTCCCGTCTGAGAGAATAGCAGGATCATGTGCAAGGTATGGCTCTGGGACTAAAGAACAGCTGAGTTTGCAGCTGGCATTTTGATTTAGGGTCCTGTGAGTGCTCTGGAGGAGCTGACTGCTTCTGATTACGGGCTGTGCAAGGAAAGACTACAGCTGAACACAACCAAGACTTTTTTATGCACCTTAGTGGTGATCCTCTGAACAGTTCTGGCCAGGGGAGAAGCTCTTGCTACTTCTCAGTTCCACCCACTCTGGCCTCAGATGGGTCTATGAGAAAATTTAGATGCAGGGCTCTTCCATTCCCTTGGTGCCATTTAGGGACACGCGCCTACCGGGGAAGTAGAAAGGAGGTTACGATCTGCTGCATGGGAAGTGTGTGACTCACAGCTTAATGTGAAAGTCATTCTTGGAAAGCAGGTGCCCCTCCTTTCTTGCTGCTGGGGCAGGGGGCACTGGAGCAGGTGCCAGCTCTGCGTGCGTGGCTCCGGCCAGCTGCTGCCTGCAGGATGATTTTAGAACTTTTTCCATCGAAGCCAAACATTTGCTCAGGAATCAGCTGGACGACACGGCCAAGACAAATCTTGGTTACTATGGCAGTAAGTGGGGCGCCAGGCGAGTCAGAGGCAGAAAGCTCTTTTTTTCTAGGTTATCTGGAGGTTTTATTTGGACACTCACCAAGCTGCAAGGGATCGCAGCACTGTGAGCACCTGCTGTCTCGCTCTGCATCTGGATTCTTCCCTGCAGATTCTGCTTGGGATCCACCCAGGAGGTGCAGCCCATGACATGACACAGAAGGAAGTTCCCACACTAACACTGCTTGTTAAATTAGTGCAGAAGGTCTCTCCCATAGACATCTGTGACGACCCAGGGTGCAAATCCATTGCAAGCACCCCACTGTCCTGCAATGACTTTGAAAAAAGAATTGGCAGGGCTCCTCTGATATCTGCTTTCTCCATTTATTATGAACAGCCTTCAAGGAACTCGGTGAGTATCCCTGCTCAATGCCACATGCGTGCCCACGTACTGCAGCGTCCAGCCCCTGCTTTGGCTGATCCAGACCAGCTCCCAGGATTTCTTCCTGCATGGCAGAGCCTCCTGGGGTAGGAGCTGGAAGTCAAAGATGCCTAAGGTTGATTTTGGCAGTAGCTTGCTGTGCAATTTGGGGCAAGTCCCTCAACTACTGAGCAGCCCGGGGCTGACAATATTCCCCTTGCATTGACAGGTATTGTGAGGCCCCAGGAGATCAAGCAAGCAGGTAAGTGCAAAGCGTGCAAGCAAGTTGGGTAAGTGCAAAGCATGGCTGTTTTCTCAATTCATCCCTCTGTTGAATGTAGGAGGCTTTCAGTTCTCACGTCTGGATATTTGGTTTGGCCTGTGCGCCAGAACCATCAGACCGGCTATGTTGGGACAGAAAAATATTCCTGGCAACAATGGCTGGAGTCACAGGGGTGCTGGAACATGTTACAGATGAGAGAAGCCACGTGGGGAGAAGGGGAGAGAGAACCAACCTGGGTGTGTCGATGGCCTGCACAGCCCTTGCCTCCCTGCTGTGAGCAACCCTGTGGGGGGATCCTGGGCTTCATCTGGAGGCTTTTCGGGGATATTTTCTAAGACACTGCGTAGGACAAACGTAGCAGCCTCGACAGCAAGATTCATGCTTGGCAGAAATAAAACGGTCGAGAAGAGATGCAAGTGGCAAGGTTTCCCGTTGCTCTTACTTTCCCACCCGTCTGCTGGGGCTTGGTGCGGCAGCGTGATGGACAATGCCTAGCGTATGGCAAAGCTCCCACACGCAGCTTGTAGCTCCAACTAGACATGCTCTGGCTTAAGTGGATTATTGTCAGCATCCTTTAGTGTTACATCAGGAAATGCTACAGCCAGTGCCAGCTCCTTCTGGACAGCTCCCAAACAAACCTGTCTGGCAGCATGCAGGGAGAAGCGCTGTGCACCAGGCCCCACGCACCACTCCCAGCTCATCCCGGCCCTCAGTACAGGTCTCTTGCAATACTTCTGTGCAGCACCCAGCCACAAAGGGGGAGAAGATGAGACATTTCTTCCTCCTCCTGCATCTCAGTCAGCTCATGGAGGTCAGGGGACTGGGGAAGCCCAGCCCAGGTTCAGCCCAGGGTGGGAGGCATAGCTGAGGGGCTGCGGCATCAGACCAGGAGCTCCAAAACATTATGCTGTCCTTCCCCTTTTGGAGGCACCGGGGAGTTCAAAATGGGTAGAGAGGGGCAGCTGGGACAGAGCCCGAGCCCTTTGGCCTCATATAGGATCTCTGACTCGGGGAGGAAATGCTCCTGGGAGCCCAGACATTGTGCTGGGAAAGGAAGCTGTAAGCAGACCTCCTCCCCCACAACCCCATCAGCAGCACGTTCCAAAGATTGCATTTCCGGAGCTGGTAGGGGAGATGGGACGGGTTGTGCCTGACCTTCCCAGATGGAGGCAGGCTGCACCCAGGCTGTGGAGCCAAAGCTGCTACTTAGCACTGAATGGAGGAGAGACAAACTTGGACAGTAAAATAAAACCCAAGGATGCAACGGGCTTGGAGACAGCGGCTCGCCAATCCCAGCACTTGGCTCAGATGCACACAAGCCACCACGGCTAAGGGGCTCCATACTGGACTCCTTAAATCCTGTTAGTCATCAAGAATCCAGGATCATTACCATCCCACAATGAGCCTGGTAGGCATCAGTCCCAGTCACTGCTGCACAAGAGTCCTCATTGCCAAAAACACAACCCTCACTGTTCCCCTAGTGATACTCGCAGAAGTGAGATGGATGGCTGAGGATACCGCGGATCCCTCCCCAAGGAAGTGGTGAGAAGAGGCAACCAGCTTGCCTTCCTTCTTGGCCTCTGCTTGCCTCAAACTTCTTCACATGGGGGTGAACAATAGTAGACCATGCTTCAAGATCAGGCACCCTCATGTGGATGAAGGATTAACACCAGACCCACTCACAGCAGTGGAGAGTTCCCCCTGGCGCTTGGATCCAGACCACTGAGCTACCTTCGTGCTCTGCGGATGTACATGCAGCACTTTCCACCAGCACTAACTTTATATACCAAGAGCCACAGTAGGGCTGTTGAGTGGGGGGTGCCAAGCAATGCCCATTTGGAGATTAACCCAGGGAACACCTGTCTATAATCTCAGCATCTTCCAAGGAGCAGGGGGGCAGGCTGGATAATGCGAGCCTTGTACTCCCCTGGAACTGAGCTGTGCAAGGCGCTTGTACAGACATTTGTACAACAGCTGGAGTCCAGGAGAGGGCGAGTCCAGCGGCTGCTCTTATTCAGCCAGATTCCATTCAGTGATTTTCCTCTGCAGGGAGCCAGGAAGCAGGGAGGAGAAAGGCAACATGCAACTGGGTGGGGAGGAGCTGCCCTGGCCACTCCATTACTGCCAGGGCACTACATACAAGGGACTCACAGGGCATGTGTGAAGATAGCCCAGAGAGCTCTGGGATGAAGTGCTTGAAGCCACATACACAAGAGGGAAGGAGCAGGTGAGAACAGTGCTTTCCCTGAGTTCACTTCACCCTGCTCCTTCCTTGACCCAGAGGGATGCTCAGGTGCTACTCCCAGACGTGCAAGGATTGTTGTCATCTGGACCACAAGGGACAACAGAGTCCAGCAGGGCCTTACTCCCCTGCTAGCTTTGCTTTGTTAGCTGCTTGTTTCAAGGATGCAAAGCAAATGTACCATGCCCAGATTTAAAACTGCTTGGTAGATTCAGTGGTTCAACTGCTAGCCCTTGCATAATGAAGTCTAGCTGTTGCTTTTTCTCAAGCTCCTCAGTGCCCAGATGTTGAAAGCAACAGACATGGCTAGAAACATCTTAGCTGGGGAATGCTACTTCCCCCAAGTGCTGAGAAGAAGACTGGAGGCTGTCAGCATGCCCAGCTGGTTAACAAACTCAGGTACTGCCGTGTCACACAGGAGAGCAAACACCCCAGCTCAGGCCCTTTAAGGAAACTCTCTGCCGGCAGCCCCCTTCCCTGCTAAGTGGCAGCTGCACCGGATGGAGAGCGTCTTTGCCCACTGCAGCACCACTTAGACTGCATATGGTGTGCAGTAAAAAAGTGCATTAATCTTAGCTCGGCTTCACCCATGCTTTAGCTAAGGCAGGTTAAAACAGCAACAAGGACATGGTAACATGGGCTTAACTCTCACTGGCATTTGAGTTTAAGCTTATGGAACAGCATGTGGTGGAACAGGGACAGCTAGATGGAGCTAAAGCTCTCGGCTCCATGGCTGTTGGACCCCAGGCAGCTGCGTCGGGAATGCATTGCGTTTGCAGGGTTGACCTCTTTAATGAGACAAGTCACTTCTCAGGCAACCCTGTCCCTGGTAAGGACAGGAACTTCCTCTTTGCCTGGGGTTAAGCTCTCTCCAAAAATCCAGCTGTGTTATGATAGGGGAAGAGAGGAGGCAGGGTTAAACTCAGGGAAAGCTTGGTTCTCAGCTGCAGGCCACTTGAAGCAGCAATATATCCTGTATTTATTACTGAGCCTGCCCTACAGCAACATGCATTTGGGGGGCACTACACAGCCCTTTTCTGGCACGCAGAAGGCAAGAGTTCTTCACCAACCAGCAGCAAGGGGAGATGCTAGATGCTGGTAGAAACAAGGACCTAATCTCATAGTCCCCTAGGGCCTTTAGCAGAGGATTGTTCACATTTTTAGGCCCTGTGGGGTTTGTGCCCATGGCAGCTTTTTGGCATAGACTAGGGCAAAACACAGTTTGCACACTCATGCTACACATTTTAAGGGACAGTGCTGTACTCTGGTCCACTGTGTGGACATCCCATGACACTGGCACCAAAGCAGCTGTAGCTATGCTGCAAAGTCTTAGTCTAGACAAGCCACCAGGCTCCGGTTTCCCAGGCATCAGTGTGGAAGCCAGTGGCATGAGACAAACAGCCCCTGCCCACTGTAATGGTGTTTCCAGGACAGGAATCTCCTGACCGTGCTGTGAGTTTTTCCATCCTGTACGCTTCTGAGAGGAGCTCAGAATTTCTCACAGCGGTGATGACAATGCAATCCTCGGTGTGGCTCACCTCTGCTGCCTCCGACTGTCCTTCAGAGCTGGAGACACCCAGCATCTCCTCTGAAAGCTGTGAATATGCTCTTTTGTTCAGCAGCCTGCAAACCTCATCATTCAGCTTGCTAGGGAAACAGTAGGACAATTCATTTTAATTCGAGGATTAGGAAGAGGATGGGGGAGGGATGAAGAAGAGGAGACCACACTCAATTTCATGCTGCAAGCAGAGGCCAACCTTAGAGCTTCGGAGGGCGAAGAGAAGCCCAGGGACTTGGCTGTGCAAGGGGCTTGGTCTAATTCCAGCCACGAGCACCCAAGTCTCTAGCACAGACAGGGCGAGGTGTTTGCACTGAGTCAGGGACCCCGCGTCCCACTAAGGAAACAACAGCCTTGATTGCCTGCATGAGGGCAGCCGTGCTGATGTGGGGCAAAGCTCTGGAGTCACAAGGCTTAAAATAGGCTGAGAGACCTGGAGGCAGATTTCTTTGCAGCTCATGTCCCTGAGTGGCCTGGAGCAAAGGCAGGTTCACAGAAAAGACTTTCTCCTCAAATCCAGCTGCACAAAAACAGCTAACAAAACCAGCTGCCAATGCAAATACCAGGCTCCCAACTGGAAGAGAATAGGACCTGCCAGGGAAAGAATGAGAGAGAACATATGCACAAAAGAAACCGCAGAGTGGCCCACTTTCCTAATAAAGACCTCCTGGAGGTTTGACCAAAAAGAGGGAGCTGGGGAGAACGGAGCTGCGGCAGGCCTTCTCAGAGGGCTCTTTTGTGGTCTAAAAATCAGCTCCTAACAAAAACTTCTACTAAACCAGAGAGAGAAACCCAACCCTGGAGAATGGCCTGCTGCATTTTGCAGTCAGCTGGGAGTTGTGCTGTGCACCACCGCAGACGCCCGGTGTGATCTTGGGCATGTCGGTGGCTGCACACCATAGCTCAGTATTGGTCCTCTGTTGCTTTACATTACATGGTTCAAAACATTGTGTTCGGGTTGTAACAAAAAAGATGTGGCGTGCAGTTAGCTGAGCGATAAAGCTCTGCGCATGCACACACACACACATGCTGTTTGGGTGCCACCAGTCGAATACAGTTACTGTAAGGGTGAAAGTTCATTGGATGATGTTTCTTCCCAAATCAACAGCTTAGAAAATGCCACCGAATTGGAATCAGTCTGACCTCAAGATTTAACCTATTATGTGCACATTTCTTTCAATGATTAGTACGATATAATTTTTTTTTTTTTAATTAAATTTGGTTCCCACACCAAAAAAAGAAAAAAAAAACAAATTTGCCTTTTCCCCCACCTTATTAGTTGGATTTTATTACTCTTTATTTCCTTTTACACTTGGTTTGGAATATCAGACACCTGCCTTTGGCATTGTGGATAGAAAGCTCAGAGTCTCTGGACATTTAACTGCAAAAAAACAGAAGAGTACATTGATAGCAGAGGAGTGTCACTTAGAGGTAAAAATACTTGTTGCAGCAATATATTGTCTCCAAGAAAGGATCGCTGCTTCTTCTCTAAGGCACACGCTCCGTCTCCAGAAAATGTTCAGTCCAGACTCTGCAGCCAACCCAAATCAACACGTGTCCAGCCCAGCAGGGAGGAGTGAGCGCACATTGTCTCATTGGCCCCCATGCCTGAGCGCCCCGTGGGAGAGCACACAGCAAGGCCCAATCCCAACAGAGGCCTCCTAGTGTGAAGTGCGAGAGCACTGCTTTGCTACAGCCTGCCGTGCAGTGCGGAGGGCTTCTGTGCCATTTCTCCTGCCAGAGTTGTATCAGGCCGTGAACCTGCCCCAGCACAAGGAACCAGACAAGAGGCTGTCCCCTGAGTGGGCTGTCCTTAGGAGGGCTGCCTGTGGAAACCTCTAGGTCTCCTCTCTGGTCTCCTGCCCTGTCCCATCCTCAGCATCGTGCTGCTTGTCCGTCACTGCTGTGCCTTCCCTAATGGCAGCAGGAGCTGTGGGAAGAAGGGCTCTTTCTACCTCCACTGGGCTCCCCACCTCACCTCCTGAGCCAGGTGTGCGAGCAACTCGCTCTGGTTCAGAGTGCGGGATGGGTCCTGCGCTTCCCAGCTGCACGCACGGGAGAGGGAAGGGGTGGCAGGCAGAGGGGCGGGTGTGTGTGACCTCAGACGAAGATCTGGATCCGCTCCCGGATGGGCTGCCGGCAGATGGGGCAGACGTTGAGGGCTGCGCTGCACTCGGGACAGGAGCCGTGGCCACACTGGAAGATCAGCTTGATCTGGTTGTCAATGCAGATGGGGCAGGTGATGCGCTCCTCCATCTGACGGTAGCGGCTCTGCAGCTCTTCCATCAGCTTCTGCTGGTCTGTGGACTCTGTGCTAGGGCTGCACTCCACCTCTGTGCTGTCTGTGGGGAACAGAGAGCAAGTTAGTGGCCAGAGCATCTATCCTCCTTTCCACCTTGGACTCTGGGCCCTGCCCTTTGCAGCAGTAATGAGCTCAGTCTAGACCGCTTTCTGACAAGGCAGCAGGCCCCACCACTGCCCTGAGCTCCACATCCTGTTTGCAGTGGCCTTCGCAATCTCTGCTCTCGCCTGCCAGGCCCTGGATGCCTGCCTACGTTCCTCTCATTTGACCCCCTAGGAATCAAAATGATAGAACTGGGGAGGGTCCCTTAATCCGCTTTCTGTGTGAAGTTCAGAGCAAAATTGCAGAGACACTGAGCTTAATTTAGACTAGAGGAAAAAACTCTGTTCCGGGCACATGCCAGCCTGGGTGTTAGCACCTTCCACCTGGTGTCAGCTGGATGCAGCACTGCTCTCCAGCTCCAATACAACTGCGTTGCATTGCTCCTTGTCTCACCACCACGAGGGTGGCATGGCAGTGGTGAGGGAAGAGACCCCAGAGTATTCAAGCTGGTAAGGGATTTTGGGAAGAGGTGCTCTGAGAGGACACCGCAGTTATGCCAATGATGGGGTCCTGCTGAGTTACCTAGAAGCTCTGCTATTCTGACAGGTCTCTGCTGCACTGACTGGAAACTTTGTGCGAGATCCTGGTCTTGGGCAGGGTGAGACTCTGCTTTGATGCCTCTTGCTGCCCTGTCTTGCCCGCCTGAATTCTACATCATCCAGCAAAGCAGCAATGATAGGTTTCTCCGGCCTATTAGTACATGACCTCAGGACACTGCAGCACAACTGTTCCCAGCTGGGATTTCTGCCCTTGCCAGCTGCACATACCCAACACCTGGTAACAGATTCTTGGCTGCACCTTCACCCAGGCAGCCAGTTGGCAGCGGTGCCCACACATAAAACCACAGTCTGGTGTCAACTCAATGGCAAAAGATACTAAGCAGCAGCAGCAGAGCTTGCCATTCCTGTCCACACACACATACAGAGGACTGTGTCCTTGTGGTCCAGCCTGAGGTACACTGGGGCAGCCACACCTGGTCATGGATGTTACACCGGACAGCACAGATGAATGCCAGGGCTAGCAGGACTCTGCTGCCACATGGCACAGAACCAACCTGCTGCCCCTGGTACAGGAGAATGTACCATCCTCTGGTCTGAGAATGGAAGATGCTCCCTGTCCAAAGTTGCAGAGATCTGGGCTCAGTGTGAGAGGATCCTTGTTAGGGCAACTGACCCTGACTGTCCCTAGGCAGCTGGCCAGGCCCAACCCTGCTTGCTTGGCCCCTGCAGGCTGACTGGGGTTTCAAATACCTTCACAGAACAAAGGTAAAACAAGTCTCTTGCATACAGCAATGCTTTCCATTGTGCACATTTCCAACGTGAAACTATCTCTGGAGGAAGAGGCTGCATTAACAGTCTGGGAGCCAGACAACTACTATCGATGCACAGCACAGCCAGGGAGAGGGCACAGGCAACGACCTGCGGATAGGGGGGGCCCCTATCCTGGTTTGGGGCAGCTGCCTCAAGAGGTGAGAGACAGCTCCACCCCTGGAACATCAACTGAGACCAGCTGGGCGGGAAGGTATGGTGACCAGCCCTGGGGATCGGGTAGAGGGTCCCTTCTCAAGCTCGTTTCAGAGGGGCCAATTGGTCTGGAGGCTGCCTGAGCACATGTGGGCAAGGGCCTCTTGCAGGGTCTTGCATGGCAAGATGCAGGGAACGTACCTTGTTTGAGTTTTTTGGTTATTGTCACTTGACATTTGATGCACTTCTTCATCCTCCGGGAGCATTCTGCCGAGAGCAAGATGAGAAAAGAGGTTACAGCTAAACCCTGGGGACTTGGACAAGCCCCAAAGCCAGGAACGGTCTCACAGGCATTTAAATCAATCTGGGAACTGCCTGAGACAATGTTTGCAAGGCACTGGGAATGTCAACTTCTCCCTGAGCTACATCTTGGTCCTTTTGTTTAATCTGCCCTGCCCCAACAGTATCAAACACCTCTGACCCCTCCCTGGCCAGGTTCCCATGCTGGCCATGACACACTCCGCCCCTGTGACTTGAACCTCAGGGCTGTGGTTGCTCAAAGGGAGCGGGATAGGATTCCAACCCAATTTCCCATAGCCAGATCAAGGAATGCAGGTGAGGAGCAGGCTAATGGGCACAATTGAGCAGATCTCTGCTAATATCATTCAGACAGAAACAGAGAATGCAAGCCAGAGGGGGAATGAACCCTCTAACCTGTTTTGCTGGAGAAAGTCTCACTGGCTGAAGGGGAGGCAACCAGCCATCTCTCTAAATTGCCCAGGGCAGCTGTAACCACTGGACAGGCTGCCTAGATCCCCAATCCATCAAGCCAATAGTAATCATGGATAACATGCCTCACATGCCCTCAGGCATTGCATCTACAAGGACATTGCTGCAACTACACTGGGGTTGCTCTGGGTCGGATGCCTGAGAGCCCTGACCCATGACACTGAGTCATGGGACTCAGAGCCCATACAAGGGCACGTGGGCAGAGTGAACAGCGACCTACCTTCACAAACGATGCTGTGCTGACAGGGGAAGAAGTGGATGAGCAGGGCCAGCTCCGAGCAGACCAGGCACTCGGTGGGGGCAGCCATGCTTGACACGCTGAGGTTGGTCATGGTGTTGGGGGTGGTGTGCACCCTGCGTAGGCTGCAGGGCACTGTTACACTGTCCAGAGACACTTGCTGTTCCCTGCAGTGGGGAATATGGAATCAGATATGTGGTGCTGTGGCATCCCCACTGGCTGGAGGTGCCCCGGGGATGCAGGAGGCAGCTGGACAGCCTCTCCTCAGGGCCCTCACCCCACCCATCGCATCATGAGAGGTACGGGCAGGTGCTCTATGCACACTGAGCAGCAGCTCCTGGGCTGCTGTGAGCTGGTGGGGCTCTGCTTATGGGGATGGAGATGCCCTTAGCTGGGGCACTGGCTTGGTCTATAGAGGGAGAAGAGAGGGACTGGATGGCAACAGAGATGGCAGTGGTGCTTTTGGGTGATGACAGCTCTATTTGCTGCTGCAGGGATCACGCTTTTTTTTCCAGCTCAAAAATGGACACTGTCCAGCTACTGTTCGAGCTGAGAGGCCTCTGTATTTGGGGTTCCTCTCCTCCTGCCCTTTGGTTGGGCTGGCTGTGTGACAGAGTAGAATGAAACCCAGAAGTGCCCTGCAAAAGGTCAGCACCAGTGATGAGAGGCTCAGAAACTCACTTCCACCCCCAGGTATGAGAGATGAGGAATAGAGCAGAGGAACTACAAAAGGATGCGTTGCAGATGGTATGGCAGAGAGGTGCAGTAGGAGGCTGGCCTTACGTGCAGTACTGCCCCTGGTTAGAGAAATGAGAGGCTCTTGGCCACTTGAGCTACTGGTCTTGACTCGAACATGAGCCTGCAGATGCAGTGCCAACATCCAGCTTGCTAGAAACTAGAAGGGGTCAGACTGGCAGCAGGGAGATGCCACAGGCTGGTGACTGACGGCAAGTTCTGACCTCACCCTGATTTTGCCAGGCATTGAGCTCCTCCTGGAACTAAGTGACCACCCATCACTGAAATCAACTGCAGCAGGGGTGGGGTGCTCGTAGCCTGGCCAGAGGTAGGGCTCCTTGGGAGTGGTATGACTTGTGGTTATAGGCTCAGGGGGGAAGAGATGGGTTCTGCTCTACAGTCTACCTGAATTTCTGGGCGAAGTTCTTGATGATCAGGATTATTCGGCCATCTGTGATGAGGTCCAGAGGAGACTTTCCCCTGTGGTTGGCGTAATTAATGTCCGCTCCTTCTTGTGCCAAGTAACAGGCAATTGCAGAGCCAACATTCAGCTCTGTGTTCCCAAGGAAGCCTGATGCCTTTAGCTGAGCAAGGGAGAGAAACAGTCTTTGTTAAGCCTTGCAGGGGCCCTCATCGTGGGTAAGGTCCTGAACACCTGGCCTCAGTTCTCAGGCCTGCAAGATGCACGTACAGAGAGTTTGCAGTCTAGCTGCTTTGGGGCAGCCCCCTCCTACCACAAGCAGCCTTTGGAGACCAAGATTCATGGCTTTCTTCCAAACCCGGGTCTCCAAGACAAATTTCCCAGGACCCAAACAAGCATCCAGACCCCTAGGCCACTGGGTTATTCTAGGATAAAGCACACTCTCCCCCAATCCCACTCTGGGCTGGAAATAAACCTTAGGAGACCATCTCCCCTCTCCTTGTGTGACTGTTCAGGGTCATTCCAGTGACATCAGGCAACACCCCCGTCCCTCACCATGGAGAAGAGTGACTGTCCCTCATTCCCTTCCTGTTCCTCCAACATGATGGACATGAGCTGCTGCCGCTCCAGGACAATGTGCATGGCCGTGTCCCCATCCTCATCCTCAGCATTGACATCGCTGCCTTCGCTGACCAGCAGCTGCACCATCTCCACGTTCCCCTGTGTGACGGCCAGGTGCAGCGGGGTCTGGTTCCGGTTGTTCCTGAGGTTTACATCACAGCGGCCCTTGAAGAAAGGAAATAGCCCAGCAGATGGGTCACTGCAAAGCAGCAGGCAAACTGGCTGCATGCTTCAGGGAGGGGACCTGCCTCAACCCTCTCTCAGTGCAAGAGCAGCAAAGGCAGTTGCACACTGCAGTTCCCAGAGGGATATAGCGTTCCCCAGGGGAGTTGCAAAGTGATCCGGCCACCAGACCAGGAGTCGGGACAGTCAGGTGCTAAAGCACTGGCTGGACCAGACACAAACAAGCGCAAGGACTGTTCAAAGGAAATCACTTTCCTGGCTGGAAAGGATCTGGATGTGACAGCTAGTAAACTGCTAGACTCTCGCATGTGGAAGGCTGGGATGAATCCAGACAGGCAGTCAAAGACTAGCTCCTTAGCATTACAAAGCAAGGCAGACCCCCAATTGCTTTGTGTGCTTCAGTTTCCCACAAGCCCTTGGAGAGAATAATAGGAAAAGCTCCCTGCTGCGACAGACAGGACACAGCAAACACGCTAGCCCCTTGGGAGAGGTTACCCTGCGCTGGGCCCAGCGGGCTATTCTGCCCCTGCACTGAGACTGCAAAGGGTGGAATTAGAAATACAGTCGGCCTTTAAGGAGCAGGTGGTTTAACAAGGGGATTGTACCAGAAACAATGAAATCATCCTGCTACAGTCCTCTCCTCAAGGAGACTGCTCTGGTAACAAGCACTGTGGACTCGTTCTGAGGCATCAGTGCCCATCATCAGTCCAAGATGGTACCACTGTACCTAGGTATGCATTGCTGTACAGATGGGGAAATCAAGGCATGAGAATAGGCTGGTGCCAGTTGCAACCCAATCCCTGGAGTCCCAGATCTAGCCACTGCTTTCTGCAATGCTGTTTCCCAAAGGTGGGAACACAGGCCTGAGGCCTTGGCTGTGCTGAAGTCTGGCAAAACTTGGATTCATTTCCTGACTTGCAATTCCCTGCTCTCATGGTTAGAGAGCACTGCCCCCAAGGGGCCAGAAAAGCATCTCATCAGGGGTAGCCTGAAAATGAGAGCTCTGGGGAGCAAAATGATTTATGGTTCTTGTTATTGTAGAACAGGGCAGGATGGAGGCCCTTAGAAATGTTTCACAAGAGAGAAGAGAGGGACACTGGGAGAGCTGCCCAGCACCTATAGCATTCATGAGGCAGAGCAGGGGTTGGACAATGGTGTTAGCCACATCCCAGGGAATTTCCGGGGTGTCCTTTCCTCTGCTCCCGAACCCCTAGACACACAGACTCCCAACCAACTCTAACTCCTTGTTTCAGTTTACGATACTCCACTCCCTGCCACTGTCTAGGCAGTCCCAGCTTCTCTATTCTAAGCCCCACACAACACAAATCTCCCTGCAGAACAATGCCAGAGAGGTGGCAGTGACCTGACACATCCACCTGCTGCTTCTCAGGACAGTTCTTTACCTCTTTAATCAAGATTTCTGCCACTTCCTTGTGGTTGTTGAGGGCAGCGAGATGCAGGGCGGTGAAGCCATCTTCTTTCTTAGCATCGACCAACTGCCGGGCTCTTGCCAGGATCTTCTTTATGGCACTGGGGAGACAAGAAGTAGAACCAGAGGACAGAGTATTACTTACCAGGAAGGCAAGTGATGCAGAAGAGACCAACCTGCTTCCTCTGCTCATTGTTTATGAACGCTCCTAAGACGATAAAGGAGTCTGTGGCTGAGGCTGATTGAGCTCCATCTTGCATACTGAGTTAGAAGAGCCCAGCAAGGGCCCTTGATTTTTCTTTAATAGCTTGGGATAAGCTCACAATGCCTGTTTGTATCTATAGTGGCACTTTCCCTAACCTGCACAACACACCCAGGGCAAATTCAGTCCAGTCTTTCCTAGCGCTGTGCAAAACGGGTTTGATTCCCCAGCCAACCTGTTCGTTTCTCCAGCCCCTGGTTCAATTCCCCAGTTCCCTGTTTGATTCCCCACCACTCTGATCATTCCCCCAGCATTTCCCAGGCAGCACGGCCACCGGATCCGTGTGCTGGGTTTCAAAAGGCTGCCGTTGCAGGCTGGGGCTAGTGGTAGCACCACAGTCTTCCCGGTGCTCGGCGCTGGCTGCACCAAGCAATGGCCACTGGCCCCAGCCTACTGAAACCCTGCACGCAGATCTGGGGGCCGTGCCCCCAGGAAGAGCTGGGGGAAGTGATCAGAGAGCTGGGGAATCGAACCTGGAGCTAGATGTCACTATCAGAGCAGTCCTTCCCCCTTTCCTTCCCCTCCCTCTCCTTGTTTCCCTCCAAGCCCGGCTCTGAAACGTTTCAAAGCCTTCCATTTTTGATTCTGCACCTCCAAAACAAAACGGCTGCTGAAATTTCACACAGCCCTAGTCTTTCCCCTTGTTATCCTAACCAAGACTGTGGAGGCACAGTGAGAGCTCACCACAGGATTTGAAGTTAGGGTCAGTACGGGTAGCTGGAGGATTGAGGTGGGGAGAGAGACTGAGGGCAGGGAAAGGAGTTTTAAGGTAATAAACCTCACCCACCTATAGGACAGAGGCACAGGAGGAGTATACACTGCAGAACCACTCCCCATGGTTTGACCCAGTAAATACAGAAGCATAAGGAACATTCTCCTTTTGCAGGAGGCAGCAAGCAGAAAAGCAGCTTCTCTTCTACCAAAGTAAAGAAGCCTCAGTGCACAGAGTCCTTTGGGAAGGGTGTTTCAGCTCCTCAACGTTTGGTGTCCTTTTCCTTTTTAAAAGGACAAGGACACCAAAGGCCACATTTTTGCCGATACCAGTTCGACATAGCTCTGTTGGCTCTAAAACTGCAGCTGTTCACACCAGCAGTGAATTCAGCCCTGTGCACTCATCTAGTTTGGGGTATTAAATTCTATGTGGAATTTTTTACCAGATAACTATCTGCCTACCACTAAAATAGCGGAGGAACCAGCTGATGAGTTTCTTGGGTACGAGAAACCTCATAGCGATAGGTTGGTTCTTTTTATAAACCATGGGAAGCAAAAAATCAGAGCAAAGCGAACAGTTTCTATGCCTTACTTTCAAGGGGCTGCATGTTTTACCTTTGCTCTAGCATCAGCAATTTAGTACATTTTCCCCCTCAGCTTTTCTGCCCTCTCTGAGAAGTGGATATTGATGTCTCTTCAGGGCCATACAAACGTCATAACCAACATCTCAATGAACCCATCTCTGAGTGCCAGGCATTAGGAAATGTTTCTCTTGGACTTCAGAGATGTCAACAGAATTATTTTTTGTCCTTATCCTGACGTTTATAAGAATCTCTCAGTCTTGGGAAAAGATGAGAGGAAAGAGCGCCATTCTTTCTGCTGGAAGGGCTTGGCTGGTACAACTCCAACTAGTGGAGATGCTATTTATACTAGCTCCCCAAGTGGAGTAAGGGACCAACAAAGGGATTTTTCTGACTGCATCTACCTTGGTGCTTTTTGCTGTCTAAGAACCAGCCCTTTAACCAGCAAAACTTCCTGGTATGCACTTGACCTCAGTCTCATCTGTCAACGTACGTAGCTGATGCTGGGCCTGGAGTGGCACTTGCACTAGGCTCTGGCTGCCAGACAAACATACAGAATATTAAATTGCTCCAAAGGTTTTAAATGTAGGCATCAAGCATGCAACTGGGAAGGCTTCCATGGGTGGTGGTGGGGAATGGGATCAGCCAGCCTGCATTTTCTGTCAGGGATCTCAGCTCTTTGAGGAAGGGATCTCCTTCCTGAACCCACAGGAGAGGAGACTCACTCTGGGGCAGGGCCAAATGGAAGGGGAAGGTCTTTTTGAGCAAGCTGAAGTCTGCTGGAGCAGGTCTGCTGCTCTGTATAATTCCATGTCCTTGGCATTCAGGCATCTCCTCCAAAGGCTTTTCCTTCCCATCCCTTTACCCTGGGAGAACAGTGGCCTCCCAGCACATGGAATTTGCCGCTGCGATCACAGCTGTGGTGCTGCACTGATCCCCAGCAAAGCAGGGAATTTGCTTGAGACCTTGTGACAGATGGTGACTTCCCCTATCAGTGCTGATCTGCGAATGGCTCCCAGGCATCTGCCCCACCGCATATGGGGAGAGCACCCTGGCTGTCCCAGGCCACCCCTCACCTCCTATCCCTTCCCCACTCCTGTCCCAGGGACATCAGTTGCAGCCCGGACAAAGCAGGATGCAGGAAGTTTCTTGTCACTCACAGCTTGTTTCCTTTCAGAGCCGCATGGTGCAGTGGGTTAAAGCCCTGGCGATTCTGGACAGTGAAATCAATGTTCGGTACTTCTGTGAGGATCTCAATGATGCCTTTGAAGTCTGTGGTGATGGCATAATGCAGGGGGGTGTCGCCATATGAGTCCTGCCAGAAGAAGTCACAGCACAGCCTTGGTTACGTCACAAAGCCTCTGGTCAAATACACCACTCCCAAGGACCCAGTGAAGGCAGGGGGCAGAGACAGACGCAAGCCCTGGATCACTTTCAGAGGATGCCAGTCTAACTGTTTTGTCTGCACATTTCTGTGTGTAGCAAAATGGCTGCAGCCTGGAATACCGGGAAGGCGCAGGAGCAGAATGCTCCACGCCAAAGTCCAGGGTGCATTTTGCTTGTGCCGCGTTCAACAGGAAGGTACACCATTAAATGCTGGGCATCTAACATCATATTCAACATAGGTCGAAAAAAAGCCTGCAGCCACAAGAGGCATAAAAGTGAAATGGCCTACCGGGAGGTTGACGTCACAGCCATGCTCACAAAGGGCCCGCACCACCTCCATGAATCCTTTGTTGACTGCAACGTACAGGGCTGTGCACTTTGCATTATTTAGCAGGTCAGCATTGGCCCCTTTGCTCATGAGCAAACGGGCGACCTCCGCTTGGTTCCTGATTTCAGAAGGAGAGAGAAACGGGATGCCAAGATCATGGGATGTCATTTCTCTTTCTCCAAGGCAACATCCTGTCTTGGTTCTTGCACTTGTTTTCTATCCCACCTCCAATTAAAAAGCTTGCCTAGTAGGAGCCCAGACTGTTATCCTGGCGAAGAGCCAGGGTGGTCATGGTCCTACTGGCCTTGATGGAGCTGGTCTGGATTGCCAGCAGGGTAGCAGAGGGCAGAATTCAGCCTTGTTTTTTTCTCTGGACTGCAAATACATTTTTGTAATAGGAACCCAAGAAAGCTCCATCATCTGCTTCCTTTCACATTCCCAAATCCTCATTTAGTCCCAAGGAGACTGTACCGTGGAGAACTGACTTTCCCCTGGGGATCAGTGCTTCACAAAACCACCCTGTGGCCCCTGGCATTGTAGGGCCAAATTCTGAGCCTGCCATAGCTCTGTGCCTGCTCCCACCTCTCTGGGCTGCTGGTTCAGCTCCAGCTCTGTCCTCATTTACAGCTGAGCCTCTGGCCATCAGCAGAGAGAGTCAGTGAGGTCATGACTTGGTTCCTACCCAAAAGCTGCATAATGCAGTGCCGCATCCCCCTCTTCATCTCTCAGGTCAATGCTGGCATGAGCTTGGAGTAAGATCTTCACAGCCTCCACCCGGCCCAGGTGGGCTGCCACCTGGAGCGCAGTTCTGCCCTGGTTCTTAATGTCGACCTATGAGAGCAGAAAGAACAAGGCACAGAGTTGTTCCAGGAGACTGTGCTCTGGAAACCCCAGCTCTCAGACCCCGAGGCAGCATTGCTCTCTGTGTAACCAGATGGCAGAGTGAGTCCATGGCTAGCTGCAGTACAGTGGTGCCCAGAAGCACTAAGAGGCCCCACTGCACTGGGTGCTGTACAAATGCAAAAGAAAAAGCAATTCCTGTTCAGCGTATCCCTGGGCTGTAGGAGGACAGCACTTTGCATTGACTAGAGAGCAGGGCTAGCATATACCTGGAAAGCCAGGAACATCCGGGCTCTAATCCCTCCTCTCATGCCAACTCTCTCTGGGACCATGCTGACAGTACCTGACCATGGCTCCCTCTCTCATACAGGAGGGGAAGATGAAATAATGCATAGGGCTTTGGTGACACCAAGCCCCTTATACGTGCAAAGTATTTTAAGTCACCCTGGTCTCCATACTGGGTACAGTGTGTGGATGGTGAATCATAGGACTAAGCTGCTGCTACAAGATTTTTAAGGATTAAAAGAGCTGGTGAACAAAAGAGCACTGTATGCAAGGCCAAGACAGGAGGGCAAGGAAGGTAATGAAATCAATGACTGGCCCAGGGGGAGTGACTGGGGAGCTGGCAAAGCCTCAGTGCCCTGGCAAGTACAGCAAAGGGAGTTTTTCTGCAGTTAAACCTATGCATTGGTCACAGGAGCAGGTCAGGCAGGGTTTCTTCTTGGGCAGTGCTGCTAAGAAAGTAGTCTAGGTGAGGATGGATTGAGACTAACACTCCCTGTCTTTGCTTAGCCAGCTTTCAATTCCATTTGTCTCTCGCCAGTTAGAAAAAACTGGCAAAAGAGAAATGCAGACCTAAGGTCTTGAGATAAAGTGAGACTATTCCTGACCCCTGATGCTCACTCACTGCAGACGCATTAGGCCCAGTCACAGGTGCCTGGATACTTCTTATATTTCATTACAGGTCCACTCATCATCTCTACTGGCCTGGTCAGCTTTGTGGATAGATAACAAGCAAAAATAATGGTCCGGCAAACCATTAAATCAGACCTTGGCGCTCAACATTGCTAATCTCCCCATAGAACAGATTCCAGCACTGCTGTTGGTCCATCAATCTGTCCTCCCTGGCCATGTGGTTATAGCAGGGGTGGGCAAAATGCAGCCCGGGGGCTGGATTTGGCTTGCCAGGCCATTCTATCTGGCCTGCAGGGCCCCTAAAAAATTTAGAAAATTAATATTTTTCTGCCCCTGGCTTCCTATCATGTGGCCCTCGATGGCTTGCCAAAACTCAGTAAGTGGCCCTCTGCCCAAAATAACTGCCCGCCCCTGGGTTATAGCCTTGCCATAATTTATGCTCCCCTCCAAGCACACTGTGCTGAAGCATCCTGCTCTCTCGTTTCTGATTTGCAGACTCTACCCCTTGCTAAAGCAGCTGGGTCCTCTTTGAGTGGGGGAGGGATCAGAGGAGAGGAGAGCTCAACAGCCTGGCTCCTGGCTGTAAAAGCACTGCCCAAGTCATTCAGAAACACCCCTGTAGCTGTACTTGCACGCCAGCCACAACTCATACAGATTATGCATGTACTGCAGGGGGCCTCAGCACATATGCATAGAAGGAGCATCTTGTGTAGCCTCTGTCATCAGCAGATATTTGCACAGGCAGAAAGGTGTGGTGATCCTGAGATAAAGGACCTGAGGCTCAGAGATGCAATGTGATGTGCCCAAGGTCACACAGCAAGTCAGTAACAGAGGCAAGAACAGAACCCAAGGATCCAGACTATGAGGTCCAGGCCCCGGCTACAGGGCATATTGCTACAGTAGAATAGTTCTGCATTCATGTAAATGATGCTGGGATTGGCACTTTGAACAGATGTCTCCTTCTGTCACAATCAGACAAGATTCAGGGGCTCACTAGAGGTTACAGCTCCAGCCAGCTGACAGCACACAGCCCCCAGATCCCCCAACTCCCCACCCCCTGCTCTAGCCACTGGACAATGCTTCCAGCTGAGCACCTGAGCAGACCCAGGGGAGTTCTGCCCACTGGGGAACCAGAGCCTCCCAACTCAGGGGCAGGTGCTGCAGCTGCCACCTCTGGGCCCCCAGGGGAGCTCTGGGACTCGGCTGTCCTGCCATGCACGGCGCTTGTGTTGAGTACGAACATGCCTAGCTCTGCTCTGGAGTCAGCCCTTCTGCGAGGAGAATAACCCCTGGGAGCAGCCAGCTTCAGAAACTGGCTGTGAGTACTTAACTCCAGCACGGATTTAGAGTAATTAATTTAGGCTACGAAATATGCAAATGTAATCTTCAGTTCAAGCAAAAATCACTCGCCAGCTGTTTGTAGCTTACATAAGGGTTTAGCTGCACACCCCTCTGTCCCCTGCCCCCGCCCTTTTGCAGAGGCTTTACAGCCAGGCAATAAATGCCCCCTGGACCTTGCCTTGTCAGGGTACTTCTGCACCAGGTCCCGGACCTTTGCAGCATTGCCATGTGCTGCCTCGAGGACCAAGCGCCCTGGGTGATCTGACTCTGCCTTCTGGGAGAGCAGCTTCTCCAGGATGCTGATCAGAGTGCCTGGGTAAGAATGAGAAACAGCCCCAGGTTATGCAGTGGGAACTGGCATGGAGAGCACAGCCTGCATTATCAGTGCAGACCTTTGCTTCCCCCAATGGCAGGCTTGCATAAAGAGTGTTACAGACCTGCTATGGCCTCTGGTTACAGGCCATAGTGCCTTAGCCAGAGCCAGAGAGGCTTGTGTATTTAGCTCCAGAGATCCTGGGAACAGTCCCAGGGGTTCATTACGTACATGCAACCAGTATTCTGAACGTGGATTCCTGGTTCTAGGGAAAGGTGGAGTTGTAAGAAAATAAAAAAAACTCATGTTCTGAAGGTGAGAGGAAAATCCTGACCACAGCACCTCAGATGTGGTCTCCATTCATGGTGCCTGAAGGGAGCTCCAGGGGTTTGTTTCCATCAGACAGGGCAGAGCTAAGGAGCTTGGATCTAGACCTGAACCTTGCTCAAACTCAGACAAGATTCAGCACCAGGCTCCTGAATGGATCCAAATGTTTCTCACAAGACTGGATGAATTCACTAGATCAGGGGTGTCAAAAATACGGCCCACAGGCTGCATCTGGCCTGAAGAGCCACATCATTGGCCCTCTCCTTTGGCCTTGGGTCTCAAGTTGAGCCAGATGCCATGTGCAGTGGGCACTGAAGTAGCCCTGCACGTGGGCCTGGGACATGTGCAGCACCCAGATGGGGCCAGTCCAGACTGTGCCCCCCGGCCGCTCCCTGGGGCAGGCTGTGTGCTCACTGTGGGTCTAGAAGTGGGCACCATGTGTGGCACAGTCCTGAACCAGCCAAGATGGGCACCAGATCCAGCAAGCAGGGGAGAGAGGTAGCAGGAGCCCCATGCATGCTAAATGGAGCACCTGCTCTAGTTGGCTTTGGACTGTGCTGCATTCAGTGCCCACTCCAGCTGGTGTGGGACTTGAGTTCATATCCTGGATTGGCTGAAGCAGGCACTTCAGGGACTGGATCCAGCATATGGGAGCAGAGTATGCCCATGGACCTGATCTCACCTGTGGGGCTAGCCCTGTGCTGCTCATCTGGCTTGCAGTGCCAGGTGAATTTGATACCTTTACTTGAGGTAGAGCATGTGTATCTATGTATGTATCTACCCCCTATGCCATCCCACCCTCCTGCCTGTTCAAAAAAATCACAGGGAGGCCACAAAACATCTATGAACAGACAAGAGAAAACAGAACAAGAACGCAGCCCACACAAACAGGACACAGCATGGCCTAGGCAAAATAATGCTGTTCATAGAGAGGCTGGCAAGGGTCTGAAATCACTTTACAAACATTAACAAGTTAAACCTTCATGAATTAACTCTTACCCCCAATAAAGTAGAGCAGCATCATTATGCCCACCCTAAGGACCAGGAAACCAGGGCATGGCAGGGTTATGCTATTTGCCTATGGTCAAAACAGTGATCCTGTGACAACCTGGAGCAGAACAGAGAGGCCCTACATGCTGCTATACTGTAACTTCCCAGCTCCCTTGAGTGTGCTCTAGTGGAACAGGGGATACGAGTATTTAGGTTCCCACCTGATCTGCAGAAAAGGGCAGCCACTGTGCTACAGATCCCCAGAAGGTGTTTCTCAAGACTAGATGGAGGGGGGCCAGGCCTCTGTGTGCCCACTCACTTTTTGACTCCTTGGCGTTTTCCGTTGTCATGAGGTTGGCATCCTCATCTCGTTGGTAGGCTGTGAGGCAAGCTGGGTTGAAGGTCCAGGACTGCTCTCCGACAGACACCCGCAGGTTCCCATCCCCAAAGACCTTGATCACCTTGCCAATGTGCCCTAGCGTCTGCAACGGGAAGAAGGGAGAGGCTTTAAAGACCCTGGAATGGATGCGTTTCCTGCATCTCTCAGGCAAGGCCCCATTTCTAAGGGCAAATTCCCAGACAGCTTTCCCAGCACATGAAGAGGCACTGATCGGTGACACACTACAGTTGGCAGCTCCCCTTTCGTGGCCAGGTAAGTGCTCGCATCGGCTTCTTGTTTATTGGCTGTACAGCTGCCTTTCCACGCTGCAGGGGAAGAGGTCCCCAAAGACGCAATGCAATACGTCTGGGGAGGAAGCCAGTGAAACAGCAAAGCATGGTGTACCAAACCCTACCAGACTGGGGCTCACCACTGCACTGACGGAGCACTCTAGATTCTGCTCTTTAGCCACAATTGGTTTGATCAGATCATTTGCTATTTGTGCTTTCCCCCCTCAGCCCTGGGAATTAAGGAGGAAATAAGAGAAGGCACTAAGATTGCTTGTGCCTGGTTAATGGATTTGCATCATAAATTCCCTGGTGACCACCTCCATGGGCAAGCTTTCCCTCCTCCCTTTTGCCCATAGTTTGAATGTTGCTGTAAGGGCATGTTGCCAATGACCAGTCACATTAAGTAACATTTCTTTTGCAAGGCATTTGCATGCCCATATGTCTCCAGGCACCGACCACTAAGAGGTGGTGAAGAGCAGGGCAGCTGGCCAGCCCAGCTGCTAGTGCTAATCTGTTTTTGAAAAGTTAGCAAGTTACTGGACTGTCTCGGAGCTGGCGCGCACTCACAGGTGCCATCTCATCTGTCCACTCCCCATGACCAGCTTGCAATCGCTTCACTGTTTCCATATCATCTATCACTCGGACAACATCATCCACCCAAAAGGTGTTGAGCTAAAAGAAAAAGAAAATCATAAGCTTGGGGGGATGAAACCAGAAGACCAGCAACAAGGCATTCAAAAGAGCGCCCCCCCCATTTCCAGCAAAGTCCTCAGAGCTCTACGCTTGGCAGAAACGTCACCACTTTGCTCCTTAAAATAGGCCAAGTGCAGATTATGCAGAGCAGAGAGCTTGGAGTGGCACCATTCTCTCTGGCTGCTGCTCACCAGTGATTGTGTTTGCACAGAGGTCAGCCTGGATCAGGCTGACCTTGGTTAGTGATCCTGTGCACACAGAATATCTC
The DNA here is from genome assembly GCF_000455745.1 of Alligator sinensis. NCBI lineage: Eukaryota > Metazoa > Chordata > Crocodylia > Alligatoridae > Alligator > Alligator sinensis. Next base: position 2,061,990 of record NW_005841851.1, on the reverse strand, counting down.
TGCTCTCCCGATACCAGAATTAACTCTGTTCACTACTTCCACTAGAAATGCAAGTCAGAGCTCAGCCATTTCCTTCCTTGGACAGATGATCCCTTTCCACAGTGTGGGGCCTGTGGTCGTTCTGTGCCCATCATATACATCCCGTGCTGAGGTTTAAATCATCTACTTTGTCATGGCCCAGACACCCAGGAGAAGACCAGAAACCTTGACTTTAGAAACAGAGACCCAAGCCTAGAAGACTTGTATCTAGAGGAGTTAGGCAGAGATGGAGAGAAGGACTCTGGAAGTGGCTGAAGAACATGGCAAGAAAAAAACATGAAAACAAGAAAGAGAGAAAGAAAAATTCATTGCAGGGTGTGAAAAGTGCTCTGAAGATAAAAGGGGCTGTGTAAAGGCAGGGCATTCATTATATTGTTATTACTATTATTAGAGAAGCCAGACAGAGTAGAAGATCATTGGCAGAGATAGGGCAGCAGGGTACAGAGACCCTGCGGTGAAGAGAGAGGCAGCTGAAGGATGCAAGGATGAGAGGGAGCGAGAGGCTGAGATGCCTTTGTGAGGTTCAAGCTGATGCCAGGGAGGGGAAGCCCTGGCTCAGGTGACCTGCCATCTCGGACCTGTCCTCTCTTGGATCACTGGGTGCCAAGAATCCCCTGGGGTCCCCTGGACTGACAGGGGGGTGGGGGGGCAGGTGGTCATGATAACTGAAGAGGAACTCCTCAGCCCTGTACCACAGGTGTGGACCCCTTCCTGAATTGGGGCCCAGATCTCTTTGCTGGCAAGAACAAATGCGTGTGGATACCATCCCTAGGTGTCTACACACACTGTCTAAGCAGAAGAAGAACATTCACCTCCCCAAGAGCAGGCAGGCTAAGGGTCAGGGTCCGATACCCTGACAGAGAGAGGTAAAGGGAAGTTACTGATGGGCAAAAGGGAATGCAGAGCATGTGAAGAGGCAAGGCTTAAACAGAAACTGTCAAGGTCTGCCTCCTTTTCTGTGTTCCTGCCTGTTTCTTACATAGTGTCTGTCCTGCCTATCTGACAGTTCACAGGAAGGACTCTCCCAGGGCTGATGGAAACCCCCCTGCTTGTCCTACAGCATGTGTTCGGGGAAAGTGCTGTCACTGAAATAACACGGACAGTTCCCCGGCTAATATGCTGGTTGGTCACTGGTGTAAAACAGGAATTAATATACACAGCCCCCATAAAACTGCAGATTTCCCTTCCAGCCCCATTGCTCAATCTTCACTTTCACAATGTCATCGTTCCATTCAACCTCCAGTAACCGAGGAGTTAGCCAAGGGTGAAGGGGCCTTGACTTTCCAATGCAAAACCAGAGAGGAATATAATCAGGCAAGAAGTCTTCTAGACCTTAGCACAAAGTCATAAGGAAGCTAAGTCACACTCAAGCCTCATTCCCAACCCTTCATTTTGCAGGTTGCCTGCCGGAAAGGTCTGAAGAAGCCGGAAGAAGAGGCTTGCCAGGTATGATAAGGAGGACATTTCACCTCTAGTGCAGCACAGCAGCCTTTAACCTAGATCCTGTACAAAGCCAACAGCAGTTTGGCCACCAACTTCTGCAGGGGCAGCGTCAGACTTTATTTGATAAAGGTATTTTGCCTGTCAGTGACCTTTCAGCTGTGTGAGTGGCACAGACCAAACAGTTTGTTCTCAGGAAGGTGCAACCTTCCTGCTCCTTTGCCTCTGATTCGGAAGATTTTGGCTGCAGAGCCAACCTGTGCACAGCTCCTAAGAAGCTGCCGAACAGAGAGGAACCTGCCCCTGACTCCCATGTTTCTCCTACCCATATCAGCCTCCTGCTGTAGGAGCTGGGTGTTAGGATCATGCCGTTGCAGTTACCAGTCTCTCGCTTCCCCTTGAATACCAGCCTCTTAGCAGACTTCAGCTCAAAAAACCAAGGTTTTATCCCAGTGAAGACCTAAAGAACTCAGTGGTCACAAGGTCTGCAATGGTTATTCTTGGCCTCATAAGGAATGAATAGCTGACCCTGTTGTCCACCCGCCCTTTTCTTTGGCCCCTGAACAAGACCAACCAAGTCATCCCCCAACTGCTGAGAGAGTGCATGTCAACCTCTGCCCAGCTATTTGTCCTGGCCAGGCTCACACAGCAGCACTCACCTTGGTCAGGGCTCCTGGGTGGAAAGTCCATCGGGTCTCGCTGTTGAACTGGACCCTCACGTCCCCTCGGTCTGTGATCCTGTGCACAGTGCCTGTCTGGCCAATGAACTTGAAATGGAAAGGAGAAAAAGAGAATAGAATAAATGCCATTGCTTTAGGGAGGGGAAGGAGCCTCTCCAAGGAAAAGAAGTCTGCCGCCTAAAATTAGCCATTGTCTCCATTCCAATTCACAGGCCAAATTTAATGAGGATGCAGCCACGTGCTCATTCATGAAAGGAGATGACTCCTCTTTATAAAAAGAAAGCTGGGCTTATTTGGGGGGGGAGGGGGCAGAAATCAGTGCCTGCAAAACAGGGTAGAAAATGACCACTACCCACAACAGCTGGTGCAGATGAGCAATGACTACAATGAAGTGTAGCAATTTAACATCAGAGAGAAAATGCAGTGGAGGGGCATGGGCAGCACAGGGGAGCTCCTATCCTGCTGTAGCAAGAGACCTTTCCATTTCAGCTATCACGGTGCGAGTCTGTGACTTACAGCACTTGTCAGCAGGCAATAGCTCTGAGACAGCTCCACAAACGTGCCAAAGAAAAATCAAACTGACTACAGCTCTATGAGTTTCATCAGCTAGATCCAAGTTCTGCATCAAGCAATGGAAGTCATCATACATTCAGGTTGAATGAGGGTGGGGTGGACTGTATTAGTCCCCACAGCAACACTTTAGCCTGCATTTCTAGGGGCAAAACAGCAGCTGGCATAAACCGTTGCCTCTCCATGGACGGAGTTACAGCAATTTACATTTGTAGAAGTACTTCCTCCTCCCTGTTGTCCAAAAGAGGGACTGATTAGTAAACAACAGAGCTTGTCAAGCTGCATAGCAATGAATGATGAAGGGACGTAATTTGACCAAGTGCCTTTTGGCGCTAGTTAGAAAAAAGACTTATTTATGTCAATGTTTCAGCAAAAAATAAATAATGGGGTTTCCCATCCCAAAGCTTCAATGCAGCTTGTATCACACCTGCTTTGTGCATGATCCCCTGGACACATATGTGATATATATAAGCACCCTGAGTCCTGTTTTATACTAACCTCTGCTCTCCCCAGTGAATTACTTTCATTCAGTTCCATCACGCAGACCTCTGGAGAGACTGCCCAGCATCAGAACTCAGGATGAATTTCATTTATACAGGGGAGGTCAATGAATATTATTGCCCCACACTAAATTTACTGCTGGAGAGTGACACTGCTCAGACCCCTTCTTCAAGGTCTGATGGTCTATTTACTAAGGGAACATTATCTATTTCTGGCAGCCTCTGCTGAATATTAAATCTAACTGAACGGACTTGTCAGGGCAGGTAAAGGATAGATTTCCCCATAACTCAATAGCAACTGATTAATTTTGCATTCAGCGTGCATGTGGGGACCTTGAAGCTGAGCATTATACCCGAGGGCTGACTGGTCTTTAGATTCTGATTTGTAAATCACAGATGAGATCTGCGGATCTGGATGCCTTACTCAGGGCTGCGGTTAGGCCGTGGCTTTCATTGAGTACAATGGCAAGACTGACAATCATGGACCTGAACCTTGGCCTCAGAATAGATGCAGAACTGCTGAGCAGCCCAGTTCCCAGTCAGCTGAAGACAAAGGTGCTCAGCACCTTGGGAGATGATGAGAGTTCAGTGAGGGCGAGTAGCTTTTGGCATGTAAGGCTGAAGGTTTTGGCTAGTGGCCCAGGCCTATGACCAACTAACTTGTGTGAGCAGACTTTGAGACTAAGAAGGTAACTAAGGAAGCACTCACAATGAAAGGGTTGCAAGATCATGCATTTTTAAGTCACGGATGACAAACTCACCCTGGGCCCCAGGGTGATCTGGGCCACAGGGGCTCCTCCCAGGCTGAATCCATGAGTCCAGCAGCAACTGGAGTGGGACTGTGTTCAGGCAGTGGCACAGGCCTAGGGACAGACAGCAGCACAGGGCCACATTCGGGAAGCAGCATGGGTCTAAGGCTGGGAGGCAGCATGGGTCCAATGGCAAGCAATGGCCCAGGGCCACATTTGGGTGGCAGTGCAGACCTCTGGCTGGACAGCAGCATGGAACTGGGGCCGGTGGTAACACAGAGCTGCACTGGGGCTGCAGCAGCATGGAGCTGCTTTTGAGCAGCAGCATGGATCCAGAGATGCACAGCAGTGCAGGGCTGCATTCAGCAGCAGCGCAGAGCTGGAGGGAGGGCTGCTAACGATGGTCAAGTCCCCCCAGACTTCCAGCAGCCTACCAGGTGGGCCAGACAGAATGGGTCTAGAGGCTCTGTTTGGCATCCTTGCTTTCCCCAGTAATGCCAACATTTACTAGCAGTCGCTATTTTCTGACAGGTTGCAAAGTCTTCGAGCTTTCTTGTTCAGTCTGCCACAAATGGAATTGTACCTGGAATGACTCTAATTGTTCCATTAACTCGGCCTATTTACCCTAATATGCTATCTACAGTCCTGGTATCTACAGCCTGAGTTTATGTAGACTACAACAAGGGTCAACAGACTGGTCCATAAAACAAAGATTGAAAAACAGGCTAAGCCCTGGGAGGAGCATACAGATAGTGAATCCCTAGCTACAACCAATCTCCCACAGGTGAAACACAGACAACTCCCATTAGCACTACTGCACACTACAGGGAAGCTGAAAAGAGAATGGAGACCACAAGCCCGGTGCCAGATCCAATGCTCATTAAAAAAAATATCTGCAGATTAGTGTACTATCATGCAGAGCTCTGGACCAAACTCAGTGCGAGTGCAGAACGAGGGCATGGGGGATATCCCACAACACAGATTTACAAGCACCTCCAACACCTTGGCACTGAAGAACTTTGATAGTATATGTGCTCCACGCAACCAGAGGGTAGTATGCCACATGCATGGAGGTCCTAGCAATCTCCTATGGTATGACAAAAGCATGAAGGAGGGACTTGAGGGAAGCAATGAGCAGAAGTGAAGGCAATCGTACCTCAGCCATTTTAGGGTTCCAACCCCCATGTCCTTCTTGCATCTCTCGCAAGATATCGACGTCCAGCAAGCACTTCACTTTGTCACCGTGCTGGAAAGGGTGCCGAGCCGTGCTCTCTTTCTTCTGCAGTTCAGCTGGCTTTCCTGAACAGAAGGACAGCCCCCAAAATGCACCCAGAGTTAGCTACCTCTGCTAGTTGCTCCTTTAACATCCATACGATTGCTTTAAATATATCCAAACTGGGGAATGAGGGATGCAGGAAAGGGAGCAGGCGAGGAAGAAAAACTAGCCCCCTTTACTCAGGAGGCATGAGCTAAACTCTCTGCTGGGACAAAAGGAGCTTCCAAAAGCAGTTTCACAAAGTTGGGCTGGCAAGGCAATGTCTCACTGTCTCCACAAACCCTTTCTATCAGTGGGACTTGGTGTGGGCATTTAGTTTGAATACCAAGTACCCATAGCACTGGAGGGCTGGGCTGGATGTCCCAGCTAACCCCATTAGAACATGGTGTTACCAAAAAGTTATTTTAAATGCCATATATTATAGGGAAACCGTAGGCATCCAACTGTTCTCTACCAAAGCAGGACAACTCAAGTGCCACATCCTTGGAAACGGTCAATACTGGCAGATTCTTACGAGACGCCCATGGCCCAAAGTCAACTTGCCACGCACCTAATTTTGGGAGATGCTCTTTGTAGTAAAAGCCACCCAATGCTTCCACAATGCACTTGAGGTCCACCTTGCCCTTGTGTCCGACGCGGTAAACATTTGTGGTGCTATCAGTCCATGTGACACTGGCCACACTTCGGCTAGTCTCCACATCCCAGCCACGAATGTCCATCACTCTCCCGGTTTTGCCTTCACCACCTGATTGAAGAGAGAAACAAGGTGACTAACTTCCATTTTCCACAGAGCTCCCATAGACTGAAATTCACTGTCATTCAGCAATAGCTCAGTCACCCTGACTAGGACCTCCTAACTTCTTTATGGCCCTCCAAAGAAGTTAATTCATTCCTCATGAGGGGCTGCAGCTAACTTGATCTCCCTTTCGTGGGTAGGGATGCCGAGATGAAGGGTCTCTGGGCTCCACCTGTGGCTATAGAGGAAACCCTGTCACAGCAACAATTAGAACTTTCTGACCCTAATCCTGTGGTCAGACCAATTCTGGCCCAGTGTGGTAGTACAGGACAGGAAGACGAGATTAAATACCATCCAGGTTACCCCTTCTGGCCCTTCATTCTGCCTTACAAGGTAAGCACAGCAGTTCTTTCCAGCTGGCAGGCATGAACTGAACATTTGGATTTTTTTTTTTTTTTTAATTTCTAAAAAATGAGGGCACTGATGGTACCAAGGTGCTTATGGCAGGAGAGTGAAGTGATGAGCTGGGTTGTGTGTGTAGATAACGATTTAACTCAGCAGAATCTAATTAGTGAAGTTGGGAGTTAGCCTGGGCACTGGGGCTAGGCCGCCCGATTCCAGGGGAACTGCTGGAGGATGTTTTTAAACGACTGCAGCTGACCAGAGCTTTTACGCTAGAAAGACAGATAAGGTCTCTGCTGCATGCTTTTTAAATAAATACATTGAAACAGGGAGACAGACTGGGCCAAAGCAAACTTGTCTGTGCTCCAACAGTCCTACCACAGAGCAGAGGGCGCTGAGCCAAGTGCTGACAGGCAGGCGGGTGAAGCTGGCTGGGGGATTTCTGCAAGGCCATGCACAGGACCCCAGCTCCACATAACCAGGACAAGCACATGGAGCTGTTTAGCAGGCAGCACATCTGCTGCCTACATCAGCATCCCCCTTCCACTCTTCCTTCCTTTGGGGTATTACTGGCAAATATCTCACCACCTTGAGCTTCACACATCTCGTGCTGCAGAGGGCACAAACATCTGAGGCTGAGCTCCTGGAGACCCTGGTCTCACCAGGCAGACAGAATCCTGATGTGAGATACTTCAGCACTGAATATGGAGGCAAGAAGATGCACTCTACAAGAGGATCCTTTAAAAACCTGCTGGTGCCCCATTGAGGCAGTGTATGGTATGAGAGTGCCATGCTGTGGCATGTTAGAAACACGGTACTTCTTTCGGTTCCTCTTTCCCTCCCTCACCACTCATCAAGCACATACATAGCCTCGTGACTGTTTCAGTGGTTGCTCATCCTTAGAGGAGCAGGCACTCCAGCATGCCAGCAAGGCTCCCAGGTTGCAACTGCCTGCACAGCTCTTGGATGCCCTGATGGAAGGTGCTACCTTTTGCACCAACTGCACTCCTAGATAGGGACCCAAATCCACAATGCAGGCCATGCCCACTGGCCATTCAGACTCTCCTTGCCACTGTATCACTGATCAAGGAGACTGTTAACTTCAACGAGAGTGCAGCACCTAGCTTTCCTTGCGACTTTGAGAAGAACAGACAATATTCAGCTTGTATGGCAGCCACACTCCAATCCTGCCATTTGAGCAGCCATTTCAATGCCCAGCCCTGCAGCTGGTATTCAGTAAATTGCAAAGCACGTGGGACGATGGCAGTGCCTGTAAGATGTAACGTCTGGAACAGCTTCCACAGTTAGAACAAATTCCCTACCAAAAAGGTAGCTAGTAACAATATTCTTGTCTGAAAGGTCAGCTCAGCCCCAAGCGCAGCCGGCTGACGATTTCTCAGGGAGGGGGGCTGCATCCAAAGAGGTCAGCCCTGTGGGCCTTGTGCATTCAGGAGCAAGCAGTTAGCACCAGCCCACCGGAGACAGACTGAAGCATAGCGTGGACAGCAGGCTCATGATCCAGGCCTCCGGTGAAACCAGCAAGCAGCAAACTAACCCACAGCAGTATGAGGTCAAAGATAAAGGCCTTAATGAATAAGTGAGTGCAGGTCCAGATTAAAACTCAGTGAGCAGGGTTTGATTTCTTGTTGTCTGAGATTCCCTCTGGGACACTGGCCAAGCCAGTTCACCTCTATGAGCACCCGTCTCTGTCCCATAAAACAGGAGTGCTGATCCTTCTCTTCTCCCACTCCCTGCCTATTTGGTGTGTTGTGCCCCAGCTCCACGGGCAGGGGTCATCCTCTTCTTCCAGGAATGACAGAGCCAGCCAGAATATTTTCCATGAAATATGTTCTTGATTGGAAAATGTCGATTTATTCAAACCAGATGGAACAGGATGGCTTGAGGACACTTCCCAGGAGTGAACTCTCTGTGGTCTGGGGTGGGATTTCTGGTCAGATGCGCCGCTCTAGCAGAGCCAGCAGCCGGGTGGCTAGGACATACTCCTGGAATGAGGGGGAATGACAGAGCGAGGACTTGAACCTGGGCTTCCTTCATCCCTAGAGAGTGTCCCCACCATTAGCATACTGGCTATACTGGGGCTGATTCTCTTCCCCCTCCCCTTTTTTGGAAACAAATAAACACACCCCAGCTCTGCAGGGTCTTGAATTCTGCCCAATGCAGCGCAAGAACATTTTTTTGAAACCCAAAGACCCTCACCGGGTGGGGAAACCATTCTTGCCCAGACCTAGTGCTAGCACAGGGGTGCCTCAGCCTCTCCTAGGACTCTCCACACTCCATTGACCAGTGACTGGCAGTGACATGCTGCAGCCTGGAGGAAGCTCCTAGGAGAGATGCCAGACTCGGGGAGAACAGCAGTAGCAGAGTGCTGTCAGGGGGGCTTCATGGCATGGCACACATGCAAAGTGGGTATCTTAGGCTGTCTCCTTGCTGGCTGGCCAGGATCAGCTTTCAGAGGGACAAGGACAAGGCAGGAGGAGGAGGGAAGGGAGCTGTGAAATGGGGCAGAAGAGGGGCATTTCAAACACAGAGGAGGATCCTTCCTGCTTTAAAAGTTTTCATGAAGCTGACTCTTAACTCAGTGAGGAAAACAAGAGTGCTGGCTTCACCACCAAGGAGACTTAAGAGCTTTTTGATGGGAATAACAAGGGAGACTAACCTAGCCTCACCAGCTTCCCTTCTGCCCAGCATGGTGACCTGGGCAGAGAGGGATGGCCGTGCATTGGAGAGTAGCAGGGAGCACTGAAGGAGGCAAATATACCTGCCTGGGCTGGTATCACCATGCTGAGGTGGAGGCAAGGAGGTCTTACAGCAGTGAGATACTCACCTGGTAAATGCAAACGTGTCACTGGTGTGCCTGGCACTTACAGACAAACCACCAGGGGTCCTGGACCCTGAGCAGCTGCAGCTGGACGGGACAAATGGGGCTGGGCTTTCTCAACCTCATCTCCCGCCTTGACTAAAGCCACCGGCTCCGCTCTGCATTCACACCCTTTCCTATAAAGGAGGTGGTTAACACTGGCCCAGATTTCATTCCAGTAGCATTCTGGCTCAGGCCGGGGGAGAAAATTGCACAGACACACATTCGGTAAAAGGTGCAAGCTCCTTAGGAGCTAAGGCAGTTGCCAGGCCAGCTTGGGAGGAGCCAAAGGAAGCGGGGAGGAAAGTTTGGTTAATCAGCGCGTTCTGCAGCAGCCCATGCTAATTTCTGCAGAGGGCTTCAGGCAGCAGCAGGGAAAAAAAAAAGCCACAAAGCAAAATTAAAAGCAAGGCCATTAAATTACTAAGTGTCGCACTTAGCTGCTGTTGCCCTAATAAGACACATGAAACTGAGGGATTAATTACGCCGCTCACCAGTGCCCCCAACAATGTTTACAGGACTCTTTATCGGCTCTATTTACATGTGTAACCGGACTTGTATGGCGACACATGGAAACCATTGTGATCACAGGAAACTGGGGTCAGAAGGCTGTGTGCTGAGCTGCTGTATGGAGACAGAGCTCTATTGGCATCAAATGAAGCATCACTGATCCTGGCCTCCCTTTCTCCTCGCCTCACCTTTGTTTTGCTCACATTAGCTGCCTCGAGCTCCACAACTCTCACGTATGCAAATATTGAGCTCGTCTCACACAGGGCCGGCTTCTCTGTATTAGACACGGGCCCCATTTCCCTTCAGATTCCAAGTGTGTACAGCCTCCGGCACCCACTGCAGACCCACTGCCAAAACAGACTCAGTCTCAGGAAGAAGGCTTTACAGTCGAATCACATGGAGGAAAACAAGCCTGATCTGTGCAGGGCTCTGAGACGGGAACATACAGGGGAGACCTTGCAGCCTTGCTGCACAGAGGGCCTGAGCCAAAGGCCATTGACATTAATGGAAAGATTCCCATTGACCTCACTGAGCTTTGAACCAGGCTCACTAGAAGCGCAGCCTTCTTGCAGGCAGGGTTGGAAGACATACGTGGCAGTGGGGTGGTTCTTGTCCCTTTGCAGCATCAAGTCTGTAGCTATAGTTCACAGAGAAAGCAGAAGTCATCCTGCACTAACTGCTGTCAACAGATTCCCTCTGTGATACATGGAGGACTGCTGCCCCATTAAAAATAAATAAATAAATAAATAAAAATCAAAGGACCAAAAATTAAGAGACCTCAGAGAACAATACTAATTCCTACCAAGAGTGCCAGCTGTCTGAGGCACAGAAAGGGACTCTAGGCTCTATCAGGTGTTGTGTATTTTTGCAGCTCTGTATAAATGTTCAAGAGTGCCTCTGCTTCCCCATCTATCAGCCATGGGGTACCTCAGAGACAGGCTGGGAGCATGAGCTCATGAATGCCTGCATGCTGCCCTAATACCATAAGAAGACAAGATGCCAGAGAAGTGTCTCTACACAAATACAAGCAAATAAAGAATAATTAGAGCTCCTCATAAAGCAATCTGCAGTGTCTGAGTGGCCCCAGCAAATTCCCTGGCTGCAGCATGCATTTATGATGAGCACTTTAGTAAAATCAATGTTTTTACAGTAGGATTTTTTTTCTTTTTTTCTTTGAAAAAAAAAGCAAAACCGCAAAACCCTTACCATCCTGATTGCCCCATTCCCAGTCTGGGCCACGGACTACCTTAGCCCCCTGGAAGGTGCCCTTTAACTGGATACGAGTCAGATTCTGCCGTGGACTCACTAGGACCCTGTAAAACAAAAAGCAGAGAAAACAGACCCAAGGGTTATTATTTCCACTGCGGAAGGATGGAGTCCAGAACAGCACTCACCGAGCGAGAGCTATGTACACACAGAGCAAGGCCTGGCCTGGGTTGCAAAGGGCTTGCACTCTAAACACTCAAGCAATACAAAAACCTGGGTGGAAACAGATATAACATACAAAGGCTTAATCTGCAAGCTGATCTTGGACAATGCTGTGGTCCACTGAAAGCACAGGCCAGTGGTTAAGATGATAGCTGAGGAGGCCTCAGCTGGCCCAGGTTAAATGCTCTGCTCTGCTATTGAGTTTCTCTGTGACATTGGCTGATGCACCGATGAGGTTACATCTAACATGGGCTCTTTTGCCAGTAAATCCAGCACATCTGACAGCTCGCATCTACACAGCAGGCTGCAGGAGCTAGATTACTGTGGCTAGCAAGCTACCAGAACCTGAGCCAGCTTGGAAATCTCAGCCCAGATCCGTCCAGAGGGCCCCTGGTTGAAGATGACATCTACAGTGGTCAGGTCCTGTTAAACGACCTCCCAAGTCCCGTAACTCTGGGCTGCCTCCACTATTCTAAAACACAGTGTTCTCCTCCCCAGAAGACTTTGATTTCACAAAATCCCCTGAGCATTCAATAGCCTGCTTTCTCAGGGGGGAAAGGAACAGATAGGTATTGCAAAGGTACTGCAATCCATATCCTTATTTGCCTACCTCCTCTTGCCAGGCTCTCTTCAGGGCCCAGAGAGTGTGAGAGGGGGTGGGCACTGAGATCTGAATGCATTCTTTATCCCCCTCTGGAGAGAGAAGCTTGTGACTTGGACGGATAAGTTTCTTATGCTGGAACTTGGAGCTGGTGTTTAACAACCCACTGAAGCCTGGACCTTTTACCTTCCTCAGCTTGTTACTGGATCTCCTGTGACCTGTGCACTGTGCATCCTAATGTGTTTGCAGAGAACAGAGATATTTGCTTGCGTGCACGCACGCACACATACACACGCTCCTGCTAATCGGCAGCTTTCCACTATTCAGACTGTAACCCCATAGGGAGAAGATGCAAAGGAATCATCAGACAAAAGACAGCTGGCAGCTGCCTCTGCTTGGGTGCAATCAAGAAGTGGTGGCACACCCCAGTTGGACCACAGCATTTGTCTGGACCATAACCCTGCCTTACACTTGCCCAGAAACCAGCTAACCCAGATAACCAGAAACCAGATAAATATCTGTGCACTATGTGCCTGACTGACAGTGCAGCATTGTGCTGCTTTTTGACTGGTTTATGCTAAATTTTTTTTTTTTTTTTTACTGACTTATAGAAGCATTTCATCACCTAGGCAAGGAGATTTTTCATTAGGCATTGCCTCCTCCGCTACAACAGGAAGGGAAAGGCAGAGTGTTGTTGTAAGGCACTGGGCTAGGGTTCAAGTGAGCCAGATTCTGGGTTCAGGCTCCCTGAGTGTCCTTCACCTCGCTGTGGCTGGAGGTCTCTTGGTAGAGCTGGAATGATACTGCCTCCTTTCTTCCTTGTCCTCCTCAATGTAAGGATCATCTCAGACTATGTGCTGGCACAGCCACTAGCACAGTGGGGTTCTGCTCATAAGATTTCAGGAGATAGTCAAAGAGAGTCATAAAAAGAGCTACCCTTTCTTGCTAAAAAGCTCAATTTAAGCAAGCCAGACATTGCTCAAACAGCAGGGAAACCACTGTCCTCTATGAGATTCTTGTTACATTTTCCCTTTAAGTATAATCACAGCACAAAAGGTATTTCACATCCATAAGGATCTGATGTGCTAGTGGCTCCTTTCCAAGGGGTTTGGTAGGCTGTTAACCAGCTAAAAGGAAATGAAGCTGACAAACTAAAACAGGCTGCGTTTTAAGACCCAAGACAGCCTGCAGTTAGTCTTGTATTATTTATATGTACGGATTCCACCGAGTCACATTTATCTGCTGGGGTCTATATTTAAATTCAAAATGACTAGGGTTACCTCCTAACCTTCACTGCTAGCCATTAGGGATTCACTTGACTCCGAAGTGCCAGCTGTGGTGAGATGGCAGAGACCTCCTGCCCAAAGCTGGGAGGAGACACAATGGACACAAGCAGGGAACATTTGGAATGAATGGCACATTCACTATGACCTACCCTATTTATTTTTTCATTTCAAATTTTCTCCCTGATCTATTTACACCTCTGAAATCCAGAGCTACCTCCCAATCAACCATTTAAAAAACAAGTCAAGTCTTTTTCCTGGTAACAGGTAGTTCTTTAAATAAAGGTCCAATAAAATTACAGTAGGAGTCATGCATGAGTAAGCTTTAAAGTGATTGTTTGAGACAAGAGGATGGCAGACAGGAAGCAGGCTCTGATGCACAGATGTCACTGAAGAACACACTGCTTCAGTCTTGGTACAAACAGCTCATCACTCCTCTCTTCCAATTAACTACTATTGATCTTAATAAATAGTTAGATACATTAGCACCCTCCATAAGGCCACTCTTTAATTGACAAGATTCAGTTCTTGGTAGAACAGATTTTTTTTGTCATCAGTTTTGTGATGTGGGATCTGGAGCAAGAGGGATGAGAAGTGTGTGCATGTGGGAGGGGAGAGGAATCTCTCTTTACTCAGAAAAATGATGCATCTTAACCTCAGCAGCCCTGCAAACCTCAGGGCTCAGATCTAGTCACAAACACTAGCTTGGACCTTGTAAAACCCTGCAAGTATTGGAGAAAGGCGCTATCAAAGCAGGACTGGAAGTCTGCTGTGCCGCAGGAATACACATCCTGCTCAATGGAAAGGGTAAACCCACCTTGAACTAAACAGTTGGAGAACAATCCTCACCCCCACTTCACATCATCAAAGCAAGACCTAAGCTTGAGACACAGAAAATGAAGAGTTGAATACACAGGGTCCTGCAGCACAAGGGGCAGAATCTCAGCTGGCGCACACCCCCCGGCTACATCAGGGCTCCTGGAAGCTTCACAATTTCGTGCTAGCGAAGAGACCATGGAGGCCTTAAATTAGTACTATTGTGGGGTTAATAATCTCCCCTTACAAGTTTAGTACTGCAGAACAACTGGTCACCTCCTCCCACGTGTTGTTTTTTCCTTTTGGATAAGAAGTCAAAGTGCAGGGTAATAAAGATTTCCAAAGCCAGGCTGACCAAAGTTAAGCTCCTAAATCCATATTCCATTGAACTCAATGGGAGCTTGCTTCTATACAGTACTTTTGAAAGAGAATAAAAATGAAGTTACTTTTGTTAAGTGCCTATATTTAATCCAGGATCTTAACCTTGGGTAACCAGCTTTGTAAAACTCAGCCATAATCTGTGCTGTTCTATAGAGCAACAGCATGGCCTCCCCCAAAATACTATATTCAGTTCAAGTTGCTGCAGCTCAGGTAGTTCAGGTGAGCCCATCTTTGAAAGGAGATTGCAAGGAGAGATAAGGAGAATGAGAAAAGGGCTGGAAAGGCTCTCACGTGAAAAGAAACTAAAAAGATGGGAGTTGTTTCATTTAGGAATGGGCCAAAATTTGCAGGACTGAATAAATATAAAATAGCCTCAGTTATTTCTGATCTGAGAGAAGTCATATAAGGAATTTCTGCTTTGTCTCCAACACAAAAACAGGTGAATGCTAAATGAAATGCAAACGTGGCAGATTCAAACCTGATAAAAGGAAACATGATGCATAACAAGGCTGCCAATATCTGACTATGAAGAATTAGGAGGAGGCTTATATGGGTGGACAAATTATCCCCGCATCTGCCACCTGTGAGGATTCTTTCCCTTCCTCCGAAGCAGGCAGTGATGGTAACCGTCAGGGCTGGGATACTTGATGAGGAGGATGGTGGATTAGTCTAGTGATATGGACATTTCCGGTATTCAGTCATTCAATTTTTTTTTTCTAGAGCAAGGACAGTTCGCATTCATACATGAAGAACAGAAAATTTGTTCTAAAATAAACATAAATCCCATGCCAAGGGAAAGCATTGCACATCAGAGCTGAAATCACCTACTCAAGAATAACTGGACTAATCCCTGTACAGTGCAATGACACTTTAGCCTTTCACAGCAACAGGATCAAGATAGAGTCTAGGGTAGAATTGGTTGCTTTTCTGTGCTACAAAAAAAGTCCTGCCTTTGCAGATGTCCTCAGCAATGAAGAACAAACTACTCCCCCTTTCCAGTAAATAGCACCCAGAGCTACCAATCCTGGGAACATGGGACGTCAAGTGTGCCACCTCTCAGGAGGAAAGAAACTTTTGGCATGTCAGCTAATCATTCAGGGGTACTAATCTTTCCATTCTCCCAGTGCTTTCCTGTCTTGTCTATTAGGGCAAGTGCTTTGAGGCAGAACCCATCTCTTACTTCATATTTCTAAACAAAGCCCAGATCTTAACTAGGGTTTCTGGGCACTACTGTAAAACAAGCAATACTGGTGCACCGTCAAACAAAAAATAGTTGTGTGCTTCTCTTCTTGGAAAGAGAAGAGGACAATCCTGTTTTAGTTGAATGTTTCAGATAACCTGGACTGAAGGCTCCTGCTCCTGGCTTTATCCCATGGTGACCCTGGGTTGAATGGTGATGCTTCCAGAGCAGGCTGCTGACCAGCAATACAAGAGAATGATGCAAAGACCAGATGTCCCATGTCCTGAGCCAATACATCTTGGTTTTTAATCTAACTTGATATATATTTTGCTCCAAATACTGGATAACAACCAAGGTTATTAGAGTGTTGCAAAAATACCCAGGGGATAAATTTCATCACTGCAATATTGTCTTTAATAACAATTTTAATTAAGACAGCCATTTACAGTCTGGAACCACTTCTGTCCTAGAAATTCCAATGGCATTACATTTCTGTAGAGTCCCAGTAGACAACATTTAGGAGCATATGATGGTACTGAAGTGGAGTTATTTATCTGCAGCAGACATGCTGGGGGGCAGCCCGCTAAGAGTATCTGCTCTGTACTAGATTCCTAAGCAGGTACTTACCAGCTGCTCCCATCCCTGCAAAATCTGGGTGCCATGCAGGCACCAAGTTTCCCTGAACCACCTCTTCAAGCCAAGGAGTCAACCACCTGTGCTTTGCAGACATGCACCAAATGATTGACCACTTGCCCCAGCTCACCCATCTCACCCAGGAACACTTACTATTTGTGTCACAGTAGCACCAAAATCCCGCCCCCCGGGGATAATGCCCCCCAAGTGCCAATGTAAATCTGCCCAAGAACAGTCCCACCACTGTGAGATTCCAATCCAGTTGGACAAAACACACAATGGGAGGGAAGGGAAAATGGAGACAAGAGTGACTTGGCTAACGTCACTCAGCAAGTCAGTGGCAGAGCCAAGACAGCTGGCTCCAAAATCGGTGCCCGCTCTGTCAGGCCATGCTGTTGCTGTTGCAGCTCCAGGAACTGAACCCAGCTAACACACTGAAAACACCAAATGTCTAAAAACTTGCCTGTAAAATGTACAAGATTGCCTGCAATACCTGCCTGCCAAAATGTAGTGTCTTTCATTGTATTTATATTTCCAGAAGTGTCATACTCTTCATGGATGAGGTGCAATAAAGAGGTAAGAAATAGTTTGATGAGAGGCTGTGGCTTTTTCCTGGGGCCTAGAGAAAGTAAATCCTGGTCTTTTACTCAAGAAGCCTGCCTACGTTTTTTCCACCCTTGGGTCCATGGGGTTGCCCTGTTATCTTTTCAGAAGCCAGATCCAAATACATATCATAAACACAGAGTGGGAAAATCCAAAGCGCTCTGCAGGCAATGGGGACTTTGGCACAGACCTTATTTGCTCTGCTTTCTTATTGGGTATTGTTAGGGTGACAATAATTTGGATTTTGGGGAACACTGGATTTTGGGGGAGCATTGACTCTGCAGCTGAATACAAGGCATGACCTGTGGCCTAGCAAAGCTGCAGACCACAAGGCAGAATGATAGCTAAGCCAGCCATTTGCTTATGCTAAGTAACCATCTTAACTGTGTCAACCATTTTCTGAGAAAAAAGCAGCAAGAGGAACAAGATAAGATACAGGGGCCCAAAAAGGGTGGGGATGGCACAACATGCGACAGAAAAACAGATTGGCATGTGGAAGATAACACGTAACCAAGATGAACATATGCAAAAGGGTGGATGGTGCTTGGTAAAGAAACCTTCAGAGTTCACCCATTGACCGAAAGAAGAGGGTTCATGGCCTTAGACATGCGCTCATAGCAAAAATGCATGTAAATGAATGAAATGCATAGGCAATTCCATGCTAATGAAGCAAACAGTAAACAGAGGCAGAGCTTGAGATGGGAGAAGAAATGGGTGGACTAGAAGGTGGGATGGAGGTGGAGCGAATGTTAATGAGTATAAACCAAAGCATATAAATGTAGGAAGAATCTGTTGTTCGAGGCAGCTCCCCGTATTCTGTCGGTGTGGGAGCTCGCCCGAAGCCGTCTCCATTCTGAATAAAGTTGTTGCGAGCAATGTGTGCTGGTGTTTGCTCCCTGCTCTGCTCTGGCTAATGAGTAACAGGATTCACGGGTAATTGGACCGTCGTCTCCCTAGTCGTTGGGCTCCACACGGAGTCAGGATCTAACAGGTATCCTAAGCAATTAGTGATGAAGATGGTGATGGCTTCTGTTAGCTCCCTGGGAACCAGATTATTTACCAGCCTGTTCCGCACAAGCCAGGGGGAGACATGTAACCACTTAACTGAATGGTATACAAACCATCCTGATAACAGGCTGACTAGCCAATTTCCAATCTCGTGCTAACCAGGTCCCACATTTTAGTTATTCAATGCTGTCTTTTGCATGATACTTGCTTGTGCTCAACCGTTCTGACTCACTAGTGGTTGGACATGTCATTAGGGCTGGAAATTGTTGTGCACCGCAGTCAAAGGGGTATTAAAGAGATGATATCACCCAAGAAAGGTCATGTGGCTTGCAATCTGTTCCTGCAGATTGTTGTCAAATTGTGTTAATGTTCCTGAGAATTACATTAAAAAAAAAAAGAAAAAGAAAAAAACCCCCCAAGAACTGTTCTTCTACAGCCACAGATGGAAGAAGAGCCCAATTTAGCAATCTGGCCTCAGGGCACAAGTGAGCACGAACATCTGAAGTACTGTCCCACCTTGTGAAGGGGGCTTCAGAATATTTTTCATTTGTGATACTTAAATATGTTCCCCCCCATAGCTGAATTAGTTTAGATCAAAATGGGCTTAACTTAAGCACAGAAGCTGTCCAAGCGTTAGACTCAAAACCAGCAGCCTGACGCGCAAACCCAGAGCAAAAGAAAATGACCCCAAAAGGGTTGGATACAAAATATGAAAAGCGAAGGAGTTCTCAGGTGGAGGCTGCCGCAGCTCCCTGGGCTTGGGCACTGCAGCACAGAACGAAGGTTAAGCAGAAGGACGCCAGACAATATCTGGAGATTGCACACTGAAGTCCTGCACTCAGACTGCTGAAAGGGCTCGTCTCTCCTCTTTCCACCGAGAGCCAAGCGTCAGCTCTGAGCAGAACCTGCTTTTCACACTTAACTGCTCACAGAGGAAATAATCACATCACAGAGCATCAGGTTATGCAGCCTAGTCGCTGAAAGAGAGCTCCTGAGAGAACATCCTCCTGCTTTGGCCAATCTTATTGCCATCCCCCTTGGCACAGAAAGCCCTCTCTCTATCAGACCTTGTCATCAAGAGGTTGTTCTCTGTGCCTACCCCTTAATTTACTTCCTGGCGTTGACTTCTAGGGGAGTGGAACTGAGACACCTGCCTTAATGCTCTGTGCCATTGCCCTGCTGCCTCAATGCAGAATTGATGGGCCACTTTCCTTAGGCAAAGGCCCAGAATAACACATAGCTAAGTTTTAAGGCAGGACTGGCACCAGCAGTGGCGGCTGGTCTGAGCCCTCCAATGCTCCTGAGTCTTCTCTGCTCTCAGAAGGGCAAGCCCCAGCTTTTATACTTGGCCTCAGCCATGGCCGAGACTCCCCATTCTACTATTGAGGACTTCCACAAGGGACTGCCCCATTACATTAGGAAACAGGCAAACGTCACCTGGTTTATTTTAGAAGAAAAGGGAACACAGTGTAAGGGACCAGAGAAATAGATGCCAGATTTAGCAGTGAACATATTGTAACCCACATGGCATTCTCATTTCTCTCCCCATTTGGGCTCATTCCCACTCTGACAGTTGAGTCAGGCCACAAGGGAAAGAAGCACAAGAACTTCAAGCCATGTCAGCTACAAAGATACATCCATCGAAAAAGCACAAAACACCTAGCTTCAACCTAGTCCTGTGGCATAAACACTAGAAGAATGGCACAAAATGGATGTATTGGAGATAAAGATCCAGAGAGCTGAGTGAAAGGAGGTTGCAAAGGAGCTGGCTCCAGACACGAGGTCTTGCTTTTGTTCACTGTTTTGAATGTTCAGATAGATGCTCTCCTCCTCTCCCTTCCCATCTGCTTGAAAATGCTCTCCAGCCATTCACTAGGGCCATTCCCTCCAACTCACAGAGCTTACCTAGAAATGCCCTACAGCAGTGGTGCTTAACACTTTGGCCCTGCAGGCTGGAGCAGAACCCACGCACCAGGATTAGGGCTCCATGCTGCTCCTATGTGCTGGAACTGGGGCCCTGCACTGCCCCTGAGCACTGGGCTCAGGGCCCCACACCACCTTGCCCAGTGGAAGTGGGGCCTGCACTGCCCCACACGTTGAGATGGGGTCCCATGCACCCATGGGAAGCCCGCAGACTGAAAGACCTGGTGCCGGGGACCGGATCTGGCCTGCCTGAGAAATACAGCATGATGGACTGTACTAGGCTGGGCATCCAATTTTTTTTTAAATACATCTACCTACTCACAATATTACTCACATGCAAACGTCTACAGCTTGCTTAATGGGTACACAGGCTTGTTTACAGGTACATATACCAAAATGACTTCCCTTTGCCTATTTGTTTCAGTTAAAGGCTGCATAACATCCATTAACCTCAATAATTTAATCATGAAGCTGGGCAGAGACAAACCAGACAGTTCGTTTTATGGTTCCAGGCTGACTCTCAGCAATCACCATGATTTTGATAAACACATTTCATTCAGCACTCCCCGGATGCAGCCAGAAGGGGATTTGGAAGCGATTACTGACATAATCAATTCTGTAGCATGCAACAGCGATACAATAACCACACACCACACTGGCTGCCAACAGCCCTAGTCCTTCTTCCCCTCTGTGTAGCTACACTGCTTGAGAAGGGGCTTTTCTGCTGCATTTACACCGCTTCAGCAAGGACTTTATACCTCAGAGACTGTTCTGTGTGTTCCAGCTCTCCAGCAGCTAGCCAATGCTTGGCCCTTACCAGAAGCACCCCAGGACTTCCTTCTGCATGGGATATACACACCCACATGTGCACATCGTCTTGCCCATGTCTCACACACATAGATGCATGACACTATATGCCAACAGCATTTTACTTTGTTATAAAGCCACCCAAGCTTTTACATGGCACTTTGCATCAGCAGGTCTCAAAGGATTTTAAAGATAGGTCAGCACTGGCCCCATGTCACAGACTGGGACATGGAGTCACCAAGAGATGAACCAACCAGCCCAGTGTCAACTGGCAGGTCACAGGCAGGTTAGGCCAGGCCCTTCTAGGTCTAGTATAACTCTTTTGTGGGCCCTAGGCAAACAAAATTGTGAGCCCTGAGCCGGTCAAGACACCCACCCCACCCCGACACTGCTGCCCATGGAGAGCAGGGCTCAAAATCGCTGCTAGGAAGCAGCTGCCACAGTGGCGAGGCCAATGGAGGGAGGTAGATGGGGCCATTTGTGCCGCCACCATGGGGGGAAGGACCGTCCCCCTGCAGCTCAGGGCCCTAGACATGTGCCTAGCTTGCCTATGCGTTAATCCAGCCCTAAGTCCACTGCTCTGTCCATACGCCTACCTCTTGCTAGATTTACTTGCCTTCCCGCTGTGCTTGCTAAAAGGCTTTTCTTGTGTCTCTAGCCTTTTGTGCTCCAGGCTTAATTTATGGGGAAGAGGAAGGTAGAAAGATAAGAAACAGACACCACACTACTTCCATGGCCTGATGCATCCATTATAGCTCAGGGCTGCTACTCTGGACTGCGACAGCCTGCAAGAGCTCAGACATGGACACCTTAGCTTCAGCAACATCCTGATTTGCATTTTCTTCCCAAAATAAGGAACTGTTAAACAGAAGGCACTTGCTACCATGGGCTTGCCTCCAGTTCTGAGCCCTGAAGGAGGAGGTAGTTGAAAGATTACTGGGGGAGTTATTTTTGCTGTGCTAAAAAAAGTCTGACAATTGCAGTCTTTCTATTGCCCCCCAGGAAGGCAGGAGCAGGCCCTAAAGCACAGGGTCAAAGAGCCAGCTGTGGGGTTGGGAGAACTGGGCAGGGCTCCCAGATGTTCTCTAGTATTGATTAAAAAACAATTACATCTCTTCTTGAGAATAAATGCTTTAAAAAATAATGTGCAGAAACAGTCCAGACATACCTACTGGAGTTATCAGAGTGAATCAGCAGCACAGGGCGGTGGGACTGTCTCATTTATTCCAGTGGGTGTTGATTCAGAAGGCAGCTGTAGCAATCTACGTTCAGGCCAAACACCGGGGATGGAGCCTGAAACTGAATATTGGGTCTGGAATCTTTAGAGCTAAAAGAACGAGTCTTGGTACTTTTAAATCACAAGACAGGCTCTGTAGCTGGGGCAGCCATTGCTTTGTAAAAGGGTACATTCAGGGCTCAGTTTGCCCACCATTTAGGGCTTTTGTAATCTGATAAAACTCTTTTATTAATACAAGCTAGAGGGGAGAAAACATGCATCTGTGGACTGTCCTCCTAATGGAGAGCTCAGATCTTGCAAAATCGTGCAGGAGCTGGTAAATGGTTTTCAGAGGATAATGTATGCCTTTTAAGCTTTCCTGAGTCTCTCGGGCAGGAAATAAATGTATTGATTGTAAATGGAATAACTA
>NW_005841851.1:2018961-2039870 GCF_000455745.1 Alligator sinensis | reverse complement strand
GAAGAGCGGGTAGACCACTGTACCAGCTGAATGAAAAACACCATTCAATTTCTGGACGCCAAATTATATTACCTGCTGTCAATTTCTGATCCTTGTGTAACACATCACAGCCGCAGGGTATCGATAGCTCTCAGGGAACCCATCGCACAGGCAGGCAAACAAGAGAAGACAATGCACAGCAGAACATTTTAAAAGCAGTGGACTCAGAGCTTGGTTCTGAAACCAGGTACCTGAAAGGCATATGTTATCTGAACTGGCTGTGTTAGCCCAAACCCCAACTTTGCTGTCTCTCTCCAAAATCAATTCCAGACGGAGAGTGTTCCTGAACATGCTATAGGGCTGCAGTGATGTACATAAGCTGCCTTTATTTTTATGGCATGTTAATGTGCTAGGAATAATGCAAATGCCCCAGAGAGCATGTCAAGTGATATTTTGTTACTCATCCTTTAAACATCAGGATTAGCTCTAAGCATGGGCTAAGGATTTCTTAGCACAGCTCACTCTTGCTTGCAGTTTGTTTACATAACTCCAGAGAAAAAGAAGAGATAAATCAATTCCGAAATGGAAAGAGAAAACACCATTCTTTTCCTTAAAAATTAATAAAACTTTGGATACACATATGACAAAAATGTCTACCAATCTTAGTGCAGCTGGTGATGTCAGCTTGGAGGAAGAACAAAAGCATCTGAATAGCTGAAAAAGCTAATCAGAAAAATGGAATTACTTGGCAAAAATTAGATACTGCCCTCCACCCTCCCCACAAGTAACCTGCATTCCTCCTTAGTGCTCCCTTGCAAGGAGGGGAAGAATGCACCCTAGCCAACTAGTAATTTGACAATAACAGTCAAAGATGGAGACAAACAAATAGTATATTATTTTGCTGGCTCAGCTCTCTACCCAGCCATGTGCTTTTGCTTCACACTCAACCTCTGTCTTTAAGGTGTAGTTCCATCAGGTGCTGCAGGCCCCAAACCTAGATGGTTTTATTTTGTATAAAAACAAAATTCTCTTCTCTATTTTTTCCCGAGAGATCACAGGGCAGGTATTGTGGCACCATGCTAGTGTATGAGAAGTTGAACTGTCTTGACTATGCTAGGCCATTTTTGGACTAGTCGTTTCCAACAGGTACGGCTGTACTAGTGGCATGACTGTGGACATAGCATAGACAGAGCTCAATGGGATTTTCACTTCCTTGTTATCCAGTGCAAGATTAGGCAACATGTTAATAAGTACCCGAATCTTCTACCCATGAACAGGGCTGCACCTATTAAGATATGAGAGGCCAGAAACATCTTTGAGTCATCACAGTCACTGTATCCTTGCCTGGCCTATTTCTACTGTCTGTGCTGGGTAGAATACAAAAAACCTCATCCTCTCTAAGATAATAGGAATTTTGCCGAGTTCAACAGGAGCAGAGTGTAATAACCCCGGTGAACAAAAAGCTTACGGGGAAAGATAAAGCAGACAAATCTTTCCCCTTTATAAATCTAAAATGTTATTAGTGGCACAAGGAAGGAATACATTTGAAATGTATAGATCCATACTGACGAGCAAGGTAAGCAGCTACAATTTGAATGACCCAATAAACCAGATCTGACTGTGTTCCTTTCAAATCTGTATTCATTGTGCAGTGGAGGGTTTTCTCCCCTCCTTCAGTATTGTCCAGTCCTTTAAAAGACATGGCAATACTAGCGAAAGTAACATATTGCTAATGATGGAAGTGCTGAAAGCAAGGTGAAAAGAGGAAAAAAGAGGGGAGATGAAGCTGGGGAACTAAATGTGTGAGGTGAAGAGCAGGTTTCACCGTCTCAGAGGACTGCACAAAACACTGCTTACTACAGCTCTCTGCCCTGAAGCTCAGAGCTGGTGCAGTGTAAGTACTGTGGGACAGAGGTTGTTCTGGGAAATAAAAAGGCACCATTTTTATTGACTAGTGGAGTAATAAAACATGCAAGCTGTCAGCCATCCTTCCCATCAATGCTGGCCTACAACATAACCATTCACAGACTCTCAACTGGATTCTTTTTGTGACCTTGATTTGGCTTATTTTGTTTATGCAGTAAGTTGAACAGATAGACGATACCATCCAGATGTCCAGGCCAAATCAGATACCTAGAGGACTACCTGGTAAGAACAGTGCTGGCAATTAATTATAGGCTAAGACTGCAGGCACAAGTTTGACCCCAATTAAAAAAAGGCAGCTGGCTGCACATATTTGATACTAGATTACTCAAAACATTTGCAAATGCTTTCCTGCAAGTGTTTCTCTATCAGTCTCCAATCGAGGCTATATCTCAAAAACATTTATTTCTACAAGATTGTAAAGGACTGACAAGTGAGGATTTGGAAATGGACTGGGTAAAACCCTACTTCTTGTGAATCACATGTACATCCAATAGTGCTAACATTGTGTGACACTTCCGAATACGCTTAAAAGGATTTCCGAGCACCCTGATTGAAAAATCACTACTCTAGACTAATTTGCATCAGTTACTGATCAGGTGACAGATACAGTTGCTTTTCCTCTGTAAGATAATTATCATCTTTCTTTTATGCAAGTTCTATGATTATTCTAGCCCTGATTACTCGAGGAAGCCATAAGAGAGCGCTGCCCTGTTAAAACCCAAACAGGAATTGACTGTTTTTGAAAAGCCCACAACTGCTTTACCACCGAAAAGAAGAACAGAGCTGAGATTAAGCCACTAAACTCTGACTCCTGACACGTCAGTTCAGTTTCTGGCTTTGCAGCAGACCCACTGTGTGACTCCAAGAAAATCTCTCCCCACCATCACGCATCTGTAAATGCCTGACTCGACTATTCTGATGACAGCCTTTCTGGGGCACAGACTGTCTTTTGCTGTGTATATGCAGAGCCAACAAAAATGCTGCCCCAACCTCAGCTGGAGCCTCTGGAGTCTACTGCAATACAAATAAATACCAGCGCATCTAAGACTGTTGCATCCAGAATCTCTTCCCTCCACCAGGCCAAGCTGAGAATCATAGACTGCATAGACTTCATAGATATTCAGGCTGGAAGGGACCCCAGAGGATCATTGAGTCCAGCCCCCTGGTGCAGGGCAGGAACTCAGCAGGGGTCATAGGATCCCAGCAAGATAAGCATCCAAATTTCTCTTGAAGGCGTTCAGTGTGGGTGCTTGAACCACCTCCGATGGCAGGCTATTCCAGACCTTGGGGGCTCGAACTGTAAAGAAATTCTTCCTTATGCCCAGTCTGAAATGGTCTTGCTGGAGTTTATAACCGTTCAACCTCGTCATCCCTTGGGGCGCTCTGGTGAACAATCATTCCCCCAGATCCTGTTGAACACCCGATAAACTTATAGGTGGCCATCAGATCACCCCCGAGCCTGCACTTTTCCAGGCTAAAGAAAGCTCTTAGCCTGTCATCGTAAGGTCTGTTTTCCTGACCTCTGATCATGTGCATGGCTCTCCTCTGGACTCTCTCAAGCTTCTCCACATCCTTTTTGAATTGTGGAGCCCAAAACTGAACGCAATACTGCAGCTTCAGCCTCACCAATCAAACCCAAACTCCCAGCCATGCAGAACCATTCTGGACTATCTGCCATTGTCTCAAGGTAGCCCTGGCTTTCAAGACTTCCTAAAGCACCACTTATCTTTAAAGCGTCCTTTAAGTGGAGAATCAGTTTATCATAATAGTCAAAGTGTACTCAAGGAGAAAAAGCGAGTAGGTGAAATAGTGAATAAATGATTCCAGGTATAAAAGATAGCTACCAACCGACAGGATATACACAGCAGTCCCAGCTTTCCCACCCTCAGTAACAATGTGGAAAGAAGCAGCAGCACAGAGAGAGAGAGAGTAAAGTCTGCTGAAGTAAATGGGAGTATTTCCATTGACATCAGTGAGCTCTGAATTAGGCCCTCAGGCCATTTGCTTCTGCAAGCAAACTCATATGACAGACTTCTTCTTCCCCATCATTTGTAACGTTTGCTCTGCTCCATCAGTATCTTTTCCTGGCCACACACTTGTATCACTGCACCTGCCATCATGCCCTCTTTTGGTTCACGTGTCTCAGACGGCTCGCTCACCTTCCCGGCCTCTGATGCACTTCCATTAAATGCCCCTGGCTCTCACCTTGAGCCTGCTGGCATCACTCCAAACTGGACTTTATTAGGCTCTGCCTAGCCTCTTTCTGCCCCTTTAATCTTCAATGTAAGAGAACTCATTATCTGCAGAGAACAAGGATTGGAAAGCCAGCACCAAAACCCTGGATTTATGGCTCAGCTGGCAGCGCTGCTTGCAGATTTGCAGCCTCTGAATAGAAGGCGAGCAGGCTTTCCCCCTGCACACAACTGTGATGAGAAGCTCTAAACAGCGAACCAGCCTGAGCCAGGCCAAACCCTTTTGCATTTTGCTTGTTGGACCATACAGGGACTCCCCTGTCACTGCTCAGCCATTGAGTACATCCACTATCACTTCATCCAGCTGAAAACTGAAAAATATCAGGAAAGAAATCAAGACCTTGGAGGAAATGATCCATTTATCCCTTCAATCTAAGAATAAGGCATCATTCTTAGATTGAAAAATAATGGCTGAAAGATTCAGGAGAGAGTATTTGCTAACATGACTATTGTAATTCCAAACATGTATTATCATGTATAATGATATTTATGTTACAGTGGGGCCCAGTGTCCCAATACAAATGTCCCATTGTGCAAGACACTGCATGAAAACACAGCAAGGCACTACCCTGGCCCTGCAGCCCCTACAGGCCAAGCTAACCAGGCAAAGGAACTGCTAGTGTGTCTTTCCTTGCCTGCTGGGGAGCTAAGACAGAGAGAGATGCAGAGACTTGCCCAAGGTGATGCAGAGAATCTGTGGGAAAGCCAGAACTGATCCCAAATCTTCTGAGTCTCAGTCCTGTGTGTTAAAGAATATCCCCTGACCCTTCACACCTTCGCAAAGAAAAAAGAATACTTCCAGCCATGCAAAACTAACCTGCCAGACAAAGGAGTTCACAGCATCATAGCATCTAATGAAGCTTGTGTTCTGTGTATCTACTTTGATTAGTCTATAAGGTGCAGATCTAGCCTGTCTTATACTTGACTTCACACTAATATGGCTAACTACCTCTCACAGGAGTTCAGAGTCAAGCACGCCACCCGTGATATGAGCCCGAGTGACAAGATCATCCATGGCTAGAGCAGAGACAGTGGCAGTTGAAAGCCCAAAGACATTTAGCTTCCAGTACATCCAATAGCAAACCTTTGGGTAGGAATCGTCAGGTACCAGCCAGTGCCTGAGGAAGAATATCAGACATGATGTACCAAGCCTCTGATCTGTTTGGATACCCACCACCTCCAAGATTTCATACCACCACCAGAAATAAACCCAAAAAGAGATCCTTTAGTGAGCTGAACAGACTGGTATTAAAAGCAGCAGTTTGGAAGGATGATGTTGCAGTAGGATGGGGTGCTTTAAATCATCAGTTCAAATTATATCTACTGTAGCATCTACTGTTCAAATCATGATATATACTGTATCATCATAATACAGTATATATTTAGTGAGTTAGAACACGGGAATTTATTAAACTAATTTGGAGACTTGCGTTACAGCAACTTTAGAGTTCGTGGATACATTTGAATCTATAATAAATGTAAGGGCTGATTTTTCCTTTAAAGGTCAGTAGTAGCAGGGCATCTTGTTTGAATTCTAACATGCTGCTAGAGGACACAAAACATTGAAAATTAAGGCCTTGATTCAGCAAACACTGAGGCATGCATGTAACTCTACCCATACATATCATCTCTTGATTTCACTGCCTCCTAATGAGAAACCCAGGGAAAGTTTTCTCAAGTTTTCTTTTGGTCCCTGCAGGGGTAGACAAATATGTAAGCCATCTCTGTTCAGAGCCTGTATGGCAAACTCTTTGGCTGTAGCCTCCCATCCTTCTGGGACACTTGCTACGCAGCCAGGCTGCAGCAGTGCTAAAGCTATATCTGAATCACTGGTTTCCTGTACAGGCTGTACACACTGCTTGGTACAGTGAAACACTAAACTCCACACCAAATACCTGATGCAAGTGGTGGGAAAGAAAGTCACCCTGCAAATGTCAGCTCTGTGTTAGCTAGCCATAAGAAGCAAACAGTGACTGGTCAGCAGTTGCAGCAAGAGTTCAGTGGAATTCAACCCATTTTCTCTCAGCGGTATTTATGGTGAAGACCCTTAATCATAAGCTCAGGGCAAGGATAATGGGCAAGCATCATTAAAATAGCTGGCTTTAGTTTGTATTTATAGCCTTCTTTCTGGTAAACATCATATTGTACCTCCTTTCCTCCCAGGCTGTGCCTTGCACTATGGGATTCTCCCCAAATCCCAAAGGAGGTAGGGCAATATAGCCCTACCTGTTTTACTGACAGGGAACTAAGGCTAGGAACACACATCCCACTTGTTCCTTGGATAAGTTGCTCCTCTGTTTGTCCCAGAATTAAAAAAAACTCCAGGACTGGCATGTACACACATCAGCTTTCAAATCAGGATTTAGTGAGTGGCTGAATGCAGGGTGACTTTTTGTGCCACTGATTTAATAAATGCAATCCCAGGATAACTGTACACATATACTTTGCAATATCCTGGGATAAGCTATTACTACTTGTTATCCAGAAAACTTTTTTAGGATTCATCCCAGGATAGCTGACATAGACATGTCCTGGGATGAAGTCACTTATCCCAGGATAAATATTGTCTGTTTGCAGCCTAAAACACAGCAAAATAAATGGCTTGGCCAAAGTCATACAGGGAACCCAAGCAAAGCTAGGGATTGAACCCACATCTCTTGAGGTTCAGTGCTGTATCTACTAGACCATCCCATTCCTCCTCAAAGGAGTTTCACGATTACACACTGGGGTTCAGGTTCAAGACTGCATGATCTGCAGCTAGCAGGCATAGCAGGCTAGCAGGCACAAACACACACACCAAAACTGCCTTGAGAGTTCACATCCCCCAAGCAAGCCCTCACTATTTTTAATGCAAAGTCTCATCTCAGTTTGAACTCATCTGCTTGAAATTGTTTTCTCTTATGGGAAATTCCTTAGAAGGGGAGTGGTGGAGGGTAAATTGCCAAAAGCAGTGGGGAAGAAAATAGCACTGATTGGTGGGGTGGAGAGTGGAGGTAAAACAGCTGGAAAACAGCCCTAGAATATCTGCCCGAAACTAAGAGCTCTATTTACAGCACATATAAGCAGAACATTGAAAACCACATTGTGCTAGTGTGCTACAGGCCAAGGATAAGATAGCACATGCCCAGGGAGGGAGGTTCCTGTCAACAGGTGCAAAAGCAAATAAGAGCCAAATGCCATTGTAACATTGGGGAAAAAGGGAGAAGTGGCAGCAGGTCATTCAACCCTGCACTGAAAACCCAGTCAGGACCACTGAAACTTAGGCCAAAGGTTTCTTTGTCTCTTGGTCCCAAGATCCTTTTGCATGCAATCTGCTTTGGGGGTTTTCTTATAACCACAGTGAGCTTGGGTTGGTACGGAGGCACGCAGTTGTGTTATGAAAAGTAACACACAGAAAAATACTAGCGCATGCACCTTTATACTGGTAGAAGGTGTGCACACACTTTGCCCCTGTGCGTTTTGGATTCAATATTTATAGCAATATAAAAACTGTGTATAGACAGAACTTTACAAATTAATTGCTGGACCTTGGGGACTAAAACACAAGGCCAGAAGGTTTGTTAATTAAAGGGAAGTTAGGACTCTGTGTTATTATCCGTGCAATGAAAAGCGGTGGCGGCCCCATACCGCAAGGTCAGGTGCTGATTGCAAACCTGCAGACGCTGGTGACAGATGTTCAGTGCCACGGCTTTCATTTACTCTAGTGTATCAGACAGCATCAGAAACACTTGGAGCTGGATGCAGCTTTTAAGATTCCAAAGTTAGCTCAGGCTGCTAAGTCCTACCCCTTGAAATAGGCTCAGAATAAAGATAAAATCCCATCTGTACCTCCCCTGTACTGGCTGCATGGGCTAGTCAGGGGAGGGCAGCTGTGCTGCGTGCTGGGGGAGATGGAAAGCTGGAGTGAAATTAATAAGGACGTGGCATAAGCAGACTGCCACAAAAAAGGAAGGCAAAGAAGACACTATGTGACAGCTCCCAGACACAAAGAACCTTAAAAAGGGTTGGCCTGGGTAGAATCTGGGGGATGGCAGGGAGCAAATTCCTTCATCTAAATGAAAGCACCACCCTGGCTACCCTGATGCTGCTGCATTGGTGCCAGCCCCCTAGCCCTGATCGGCTGGGGTTGTGTAAAGCGTTCCATTTTTCACACTGCCTTGGATACACTAATGGAAAAGTCCCCAGTGAAGAGGCCCTGAATGTGTCCATGCCACAGCCTACTCTGAAGGAAGCTGGGGCATTGCAGTGTATGTGTGGGCATGAACTCCAGAGCACAGGAGCCAGGAAACTCTAGCTTCAGAGTTGGACTGCATCCCGCTGTGCTTAGCTCCAGCAAAATGTCAACATTCAAATGCAACTAGGTCCCTCATACTTGAGCAGACAAGGATTTGATGCTTAAACAGTGCAAGCCACATCTGGCAGTGGTTACACAGAGTGGAGATTACAGGATGCTATGAGTCTGGGTGGACTCTCCCTCCCTCCTAAACGTTCATGCTAATTAACACCCAAGTGGGCTCCTTGCCCAACATTGCCTGAGGCATGATAGTGCAGTGCTTGTGTGCCGAGAGCTGTTCTTTTCCTAAACATTAATAACCAAAAGATACCCACCCCCTGCAGGAGAAAGGAGATCAGAGTCTCTTAATCTTTGAGAGAGAGCAATACCATCCGTCATATGCTATATATAAAAACCCTGCACAAGACCAAAATACACATTCACATAAAGCAGTTACAATTTCCTCTCAAAATGCAGCCTTGCAGGTCTCTGGAGAGCTGCCAACCTTCTCTCTTCTACTTTATAGACAGAGGGAGTGAAAGAGAAAAAAAAAGCCTATTCAAATGAATAATAGAAGCTGCTCACTTTCTATAGTGCCTATTTTCCCACCAGTACCGCTTAAGATCCAGTGATTCATAAGTAGGCAAGTTTTGTTCTTCAGAGGGGCTGCCGCATTGCCAGGGGAAGTGCCTGTGCAGGTCGGATCTCAGATGTTTAAGAGAAATACTTTCTGCAGATGGTGTTCACATCTCTCTCTCTCTCTCTTTTTTAAAATCAGTTAGCTTCCCTTTTGGTCCTTCTATAATCAGGGCTTTCATTGCATTCTTAACATGGAGTAAACCGCAGGGGCTGAATCATGAAAGTCACAAAATGACACTTATGTCAAAGCAAAACTGTACCTGCTCTTTCTTGCTACCAAATCAAAAACCTTTTCCTGGAACACAAAAGCCATGTGCACTGCAGTTGTATTACAGTATCCTGATGGGAAGTGCAATCCAAGTAACGAGACTGAAACAAGAAACATCCTGACCACCTGTTTCTCTTAACAGCCCAGTGGTTTGGAGAGTCACAGTATGTAGTTTTCATTCATCTTTAAAACTGCAGCCTTCCACAAACAGAAGCTCCCACTCAGTGTTTTTGGATCTGCAGTTTCTCTGTCCCACGCAGACCTCACATTGCTACATTCAGCATTCTGCCATTTTTCTAACAGCATGAAAATTAAATGAGTGACCTAGTTTCAAACACTTCCACCTTCTTCCTACCCCCCCCAGTAGACTTCAGAAACCTTTGTCACAGCCCCACAGGTTGGGGCTGTTCCCCTTTTTGTTATTTGTTCCTTATCTGGAAAGCAGTGCCCAGGCTAACATGCAGTTTAGATTACTGAGGGTTTAACACGGTGTCCACATCTGCGGTGTCCACAGTGGGGAGTGGCTTTGGTGGGCAGGGATTGCGAGGCAGTGACAGTGCAGGGCCGAGTCCGGGGCACGGCCACGATGTACGCCCTGCACATCCTTGTGATGGGAGCTGGTTCCGTGAGCAGCGGTGTGGGGGCAGCGCTTCAAGGCTGTGCCTTGGGCCCTATGCTGTTTTTGCCCTGCAATCTGGCCCCAGCCCCAGCCAGCCCATCCTGCTCCTAGATGCCACTGCCCATCTGCCTGCAGACCCATCCCATTCACCTGGTCGAGCACACCCTGCCTGCGGGGGTCCTGGACCAGTCTCCATGGAGGTCCTGCCTACCTGCCTGTCTGCTCCATCTGGTACCTCCAGCGGTGAGTGGGGCGGTGGATGAGCTGGGGTACCCTGGCAGCAGGGCTGGGTCTGGTGGTGCTGGAGACACTAGGGGTGGCAGCTGGAAGGAGTCGCTGCTGTGGGGGCTGCTGGGAAGCGGAGTCCAGCTGCTGAACTGCCCCTGACCTACTGCGTACCCACGGGTGGTGGGTGGGACCAGTTGCACATGTCACGGCCCAGGCTTTCCCACACATCTGGGCTGGGCAGGGCTAAGGGACCTGCCGTAGGCTGGACAGAATCCCTTGGCAAGCCAGAACTGGCCCACAAGATGTATTTTGCCCACCCCTATGCCACAGGGAGGATATGGGTTGAAAACGAGGCCCCCTTTCCTGGGATGAACTAAACTCCCATGCTAAAAGCAATATGCACAGCAGGTCCTGTGAGCCGTCAAATTTAGCTCTAGGGCAGGGGTGGCCAATTATTTGGGCTGGAGGGCCACTTAACGAGTTTTGGTGAGCTGTTGAGGGGCACACGCATGCCCATACACCTAGACACACACACGCAGACAAACTGGGAACCCCAAGTTATCTGGGCCTGGCCAGGCTCCCCCTGCCCTGAGTCCTTGGCACGTGGCTAGACCAGGCTGGTACTGCACTGTATTCCCACGCACCACTTCGGGCTAGTTGGGCGCAGCTGGAGCAGCTCCTGCCTGATCTGGCCACATGCCAGGGACTTGGCAGGATGGGCCAGGCTGAGACAGGAGTGGCTGCCTGATCACTGGAGCCAGAGCTGCTGCTGCAGCCAGCTATAGCACAGGGAAGGGAGAAGGACAAGGAGCATCAAACGTCAGGGCAGCTGAGGGCCTGATACGATTCTCCTTCAAAGGAGCAGCCACGGGCTGGAGAGAATCT
The DNA here is from genome assembly GCF_000455745.1 of Alligator sinensis. NCBI lineage: Eukaryota > Metazoa > Chordata > Crocodylia > Alligatoridae > Alligator > Alligator sinensis. Next base: position 2,028,801 of record NW_005841851.1, on the reverse strand, counting down.
CTTGGCAGGCCAGATTTGGCCCACAGGATGTATTTTGCCCACCCCCGTTCTACTGGATGGCTGGTTCAACCTTTCCCACAGTATTCACAGAAAGCAAGCTCATGAAAGGCAACATGAAGCAATGCCTTTTCTACTTCAAAAGCCTGTGAATGAAGCTGTAAGTGGGACTTCATAGAGTCTTAAGACCTGTGAAGGGGTGGATATCACAGGGGTGGATGTCACCCGCATGGATCTAACAAGAGCTACAGGAAAGTACCGTTATCTTTCCCTATGTTGAAATCTGTCTTGTACCTTCTTGGCCGCAGACACCTGCCGAGTCTCAAATTGGGCCATAAGCCTGCAGTGGGGCTCAGCTATATGGGATTCACTGCAGGTCTGATGCCTTGAACTGTAAGCTTTGGAGCAGGGTCTGTGCTGTACTTGGGGACTTTATGTCACCCAAACACAACGGAGGCCCTTATCTGGATTGGATTTTGATAAGCAGCTGCAATGGGAATTATTAAAAAAAAAAAGGGCCAAGCTTTGATCCTAGAAGCAGGGTCAAAATCTTTACTAAAAGAAAAAAAAATGTTCAAGGGGGAAGAGAATAAACATTTTAATTGCTGTTCTCTCCTCCTTCACTTTGTCCTTATGTGAGCACAATCGGCTGTCCTTAGAGAGGACAGTGGCATTTTTTTAAAAAGCAGAACAATGCTGGAAGGTGAAAGAGGAACAGACTTGCCACAGAATTACTGAGTCTCTGCCAACTGATACCTGCAAGAACTGTTTGAATTTGCTATTCCCTGACCTTGGTAGCATCTCCTGTAATTGCTTTCTCACAAACCCAATCCCACTGACTCAGGTCTATGGGAACTCTGCTGCTGGCTTCAATAAGATCTGCCCCTTAAATATTTAACAGGTGGATATGAATCTTGTGAAAAAAAGTCACTCTTCATAACAGATATCCCCCAGGAAGGCATTTCTCATCACACAAAAGGGTTGCAAGTGTCTGAATGGGACCTTTGGGAGGAGGATGAATGGGCTATTAAGAAGGAAGCCTGGAAAAATGAAAGGTAATATAAAAGCCTGAGCTGTAGAGCTCCTAAGAAGTAGCAGCAGGTTTCCTAGGGTAGCAATCTGCGCAGGAAGCGCCATGTGATCCTACTGCTAGATGTACCAGCCATCAGCAGATGGAGTTCCTATAGCAAAGCAAGCTCCTCGGCCTTGCCCATGGGTGGAGCTGCTTGCAAGCAACTCCACACAGGGACACACTCACGTCACAGTAACAGCGACTTGTTTCTGCTCGCTGTGCTTGCACATATAGCACAAATGCAGGCAAACCTACAGGCACCAAACTGATGTGACTAGCAGCTGCCTGCTGTGTCCCCCTGCCGAGATCAGTATGTTTTTCTAAAGCATTTTCCTTAGGCTCTCCTCTGGGTGCCACACAGAGATTTAAAGCAGCCTAAATAGCTAGGCATTGTAAAATGCCTTTCAATCTAAACGGCTGGAAAAGCCCCTCATAAACCTGCTGTGAGGTCAGCCCTACATGTGCTTCCCTTGCTTCCCTGAACGTCTCATGCTACCTGCCAGTCGCGCACAAATTTTGGCTCCCCTTCCAAAATGCAGCCCTGGGAGCATATCCTAGTGCCATGTCTCTCCCCAGTCAGGTCCTGCACCTTCCCACTCATGAAAATATGAGCTTGGGAGCTGCCACACTGGATCAGGCCAGGAACCCTGTTAATCCAATGTACTGGCTTCGGCAGAAGCCACCGCCAGACTCTGCAGAAGCTAGGCAGAGTCACACTAGCTCTAAGTAAGGCACAAGTATTTAACAGTGAGAAGAATGAATCATTTGAGCACCTCAAATTGAGGAAGGAGCTACTTCCTACCCATCCTGCTGGTGGGTTTGCAATGTGGATGCCTGTCCCACACTAACCCGAAAGCTTGCTTAATAATTATTTTCCAACTATTTGGGTTGGTCTAATAAAAGATATCAGATTCACCCAAGGAACCTTGTCTGCCTATGTCCCACACTAATGCATTTCATGGGTTATATGCTTCTGAAGTTCCCTTTGTACCAAAAGGTGCTGACAAAGCTCAGCTTTGCTCCTTCTCATCAGCAAGGCATCTTTCCCCAAAAGGTTGAGCAACCAATACCTCACAGTGTAGGAGAGTGAACATAGGAGGAAAACTGAATGTGGGGCACTGCTGTCACCAGTGAACACCATTTCACTCTAATGCTACGCAGCCACCCCATAGAGGATGCTGCTGGCAAAATTAAATTAAATTAAATTAAATTAAATTAAATTAAATTACACAGGCTCTTCTCCCTCAATCCTTGGCAAGACTGACTCCAGCAGGACCAGGAAATTAAACTCACTCAATGCTCTTGTTACAAAGCCAGTCTAGAAAAAAGATGTATGGACAAAGAACAAATGCAGGAACAGATAAAAGAAAACCTCTGGCCTCAAACCTAGGAAAATTCTAAGACGTGGGGAAGGAGACAGTCTGGACAGGTTACAAAATAGCTCCCCTCCACCCCCAGTCCCTGAGCAAAGTAACAGGGTCGGTTCATGCACTACCTGCAAACCTAACCCCTCCCTGCACTATCCAACTAAAGGTATCCAGCCACACCAGACATGAACACCAAGTTCATCTACTTTGCTGGCACAACTCCAGGCTGCTGTCTTCACACAGACATTATGTGCACCACAGCCCAGTTGCACAGCCGCTCTGCACTTCTCAAACTCCACAGTCACCTCAGAAGGGCAAATTGCTCCACGCACGTCCGTACGGGGAGAGTTGCTGAGAAAACCACCCAACCATCCTCACTTTGGAGAGGGGTTATTCTTGGCTGCTCCCATTAGGGTTGGAAAGGTTGGCACAGTGGGGCAGCTGTCCAAAACAATGCAGCGCTGCACAGTGTGAGCAGCTGTGCCCTGCACAATCTTTGCAAAAGCTGGCAAATTGGATTGCTGAAGCTGACATGCGTTGCCATGGCCACTTACGATAATTGTTCATTTGACTCAGAGAGATCGCACAACTTAACAGCTAAGCCCCGAAATGCTCTGCTGAAAGGGATGAGTGAGTACAGCTCAGTAGTGTTCCAAGGGGCTAATTATAGCAATGTTGAGTAAGAGTGTACAACGGGAATCCCAAAGCTTGTTTCAGGGTAAGATCTCACTGGACTGCCACATTAACAGGGTCCCAAGAAATGTCCTAAAGCTGAATGGGCAACACAAGCCTCAAGGTTCAGAAACCGTTCCCTCCAAGAGAATACGAACTGGATTGGTATCATTTTGGTTAGTGCATTGTCAAGGTTGTCTATGTTGGCTCCAGCCTGTATACAAGAGCCCTCACTGACTGCAGCAGGAGCTACCCACAAGGACAGCGCTGGACCAGGTGATGCACCGAGCCCACTGCATACTTGGTATATAAATGCCAGAAAGAATTGATCTCGCAAAAAAAGCCCCGTTATAATAATAAAAAAATCTGCACTGAGAAGAGAGAGAGAGATTTTGTAAACATGACAGAAGGTGAGCCAGAGCAGCTGTCTCTGCAGGGGAAATCCTCACTCTTAAAGCCAAGAAGATTACAGGGTACAAACACAGGTCAGACTGCCACTACCTTGGGCATGCTATAAATCTCACAGCCCTGGCCTTTTCCAAGCTTTGCACTCTTACAGACCAAGGCTTGCAGGGAGGTTGACCTGGGACTTGGGAGACCTGGGTTCATGCCCTGCTCTGCCACAGAATCCCAAGGCACCTTGAGCAAGATCTCCTCTCTTCCACCCCCCTGTTTTTAAAGTAGGGGTAACCACTGCTATCCTGCCAGGGTAAGTGCACTAGTGATTGCAAAGTGCACTGATAACACAGAAAAGGAAGACCTTAGACACAATCACCTATGCTTTCACCTCTCCACTGCCATAAACTCATGATCAGGCCCTCTGGCACTGCTTACAAATTCTCTCTCTAAACACACACCATGCCCTGCCCTGCCGCCCTATGGCACTGCAACACGGCCATAAAGGGCTACCAGATCAAGATGGTGACTCCTCACACCAATTCCATCCTAGTGCAACAGGCAAGAGCTGAGTAAATTCAGCGTCAGGTCTGGATCGCCATGTTCAGCCACTGCCAGTGCTGCAGGACTTGCAAAGGATGGCTAGTTTGTGGGCAGGGAGACAGCAGTAGGGACAGACTGAGGTTCTGAGTGAAACCTGGGTGGCCTGGGATTGCTGGGAAAAGAAGTTTTTCAGCCAGAAAGACCAAAAAGGGACAGTTTTTATAAGACTGTGGCAAGTCCTTAGATATCAAGAGCCTACATCCCATCGTAGAATTTCAGGCAGTGAAAGTTACACAGGCAGCGTTTTCTATAGGTTAGAAAGAGGAAGGGTTGTGGGGAGGGTGGAAAATGGCAAAAGGCTGAGAACCAGAACTCCCAAATTCCCTTCCTGAATTAGCTAAAACTATTTAAGGCTCAGTATCTCCTCCCCCTAAACTGCCCAGCATTAAAGGCCATTTATACACGTGGTCCAGGAAGAAGGGGTGGACTCAATGATCTTCCAAGGTCCCTTCCAGCCCTAATGTCTATGAAATCGATGGAATTAGAACAGCTCCAAGTGCTGTGCTGAAAAACGGCAGTGGGGGTCCTCTAGCTGATACACGAGACTGGAGACTGCTACAGCAGTGGTTCTCAACCTTTTTTCATACTGGGACCCATTTGCAAAGATCGATGGCTTGTCCCAACACCTACCCCCCACCAGCCCTGCCAATGCCTGACCCACAGTCTCCTGTCCTACCGCAGCCTCACCACTCAGCCACCTTCCCCCAGTGCTGGCAGGCACCTGCCCCCCCGCCCTCCACACACACACACACACACACACACACACACACACACACACACACACCCTCCCCACCCTGACAAGCCCCAAGCCCAGGCCCTCCAACCCTTGCTCCCCATATACTTATCTTCATCCAGCTGCTTGACCCTGCCTGGCTAATTGCTGGCCATGCCCGAAGCAGCTGCTTGCAGGCTGAAATGCTGCCAGTCTACAAGAGGAAACCTGCACCTTCCTGCACTTTTCTGACACTTGCTCATGATCCTTTGAAACATTCTTGTGACCCACTTTTGGGTAGCGACCAAAGGGTTGAGAAACACTGTGCTGGAGCATGGTAATTACCATGCTCCACTGAGTCTGCTCCAACACGCTGTATTTGCTTCGTGTTGGAGCAGTCTCGCTGCATGTATATAGGTACCTAAAGTGTCCATTTAACAGAGAGGTCACTGAGGTGAGAGACAGGCTAAGCAAGGTTTCCAAGACAGTATAGCAAGCCAGTGACAGAGTTGGGAGCTGGCTCCCTGCAATAGCACGTTTAGCCCCAGCATCATCCAAGACCCCAAGGACTGCTGATGAAATCCGTGAATGGGAACGGTCTGGCACACATTTGGTAGCGTGATAAGTAAATGATTGTGAAATATGTGGACATTGTTCCACAGACAGTATGATAAGCAGTCACCTCTGTAAATGCTAACAAGACAGCTACTACATGCAGTAGAGTTTACCTAAGGTCCCTTTGCTGTTAAAAAAGCAATGAAAACTATGGTCCTGATCCTGAAACTCCTAAACAGAGGGACAAGACAAAGCTTTGAACTAATCTACAGAGTAGCCCAAGTAGCTCCCAGTGACTAGAGCATCTCAACACAGTTAACTAGCTTCCGCCCAATGACTTACGGTCGTGAGTGTGCAGTCTCGTAGCGCTCGAAAGCATGTGAGAGGTCGTGCTTGTTGTTCATGTAGCACTGCGTGCACAGGTCGTAGTCAAAACATGCCTTGCACTTCCACCGCATTCCCCTGATCCCATGTTTCTTGCAGCAGTCGCAGATGATGTTGGGATGGCGCACACCTGAAACACACACACAACTCAGGCCCTGTTTCCATGTCAGGCAGGCAGATAGGATGGACTCAGCTATGCTTGCAGGGACTCAAGGGGAAAAGAAAAAAAAATGCTGCTGTGATGCCTGCAGTTCAAAAAAGTATGTTCATGTGCAAGGAAATTTCAGGTTACTAAGACAGTTTGGTTAAATTTTCCTACCCACATCAGACTAGGATAAGATTGTTAATGACACTATGCTATTTATTCCTTTAAATCAAATGCCTTCAAGAGGTGGAGGGAGCCTGGGAACAAGAAAGCTATTTAAAATGTACAGAGGTTTTAGGAAGCCTTCCAAAGACACCAATCACTGTGGCTAAAAACAGATGTTGGATTTCTCCCAGAACAAAGCCTTTTATTCTGGAATCCTACAGATGTACAAGCCCATTGTCCCACAAAGTATCTGTGAAGTACTGAGATAACACTTCCTCCCCCCACAAGTTAATCAGGGCTAATTCAAGTTATTTACCATTCAAATGGTGTGTAAAGGGCTGTCCAGCACTTGTTTTAACATGGGACAATCAGACCTGGGATAATGTCTGTTTTAGCCTTAATGCTGCCACCGTCTTTTGACAGGCTTTTAATCTTCTACCCGAGAATCCTGCCTGGTACTGCAGTAGCTGAGTGCCTCAGTCTTCAGTGTATTTAACTGGATTTGGATCTGGACACCTCAAAACATTTCACAAGATGAACATCTTAGACAGCCCCCTGCATGAATGTGGTGTCCAACAAACACACAGAACTTAATCCGTATATTGAGCAATAATACCAGACAGTGTGGCTCCTAGATTTGGTTGCCATACGAGGGAGAGATCCTCACCATGTTCAATGAAGTAGGCACTAGTCACCCATTGCAGCAATGGAGGTGTGAGGCATTAAAAGAGACTAAAGGAGGGACAGTGCACAGAAGCAGCTTTTAAGCTCCTCTGCCTCCTCCCCCCAGCCCCCATGAAGGTTTTGTTCAAACAACCCAGCTGATTTCCCAAGGCCACAGCTTTGAAATATCAAAAAGCCAGGAGCTGCACATGCAAGAGGAAGGTCTCCACCTCCCCTTGCCAAATCAATTCCCTGATTTCATTAAAAGCAATTGAAATTGAGGCCACAAGTCTCTTGTTTCCCTCTCCCTTCTTTCCTCCACCTCCCTCTGAGTATTGGCTCAAGGCTATTGCTTGGAAAAAGTTTACAGAGTCCAGGAAAATTTAGGAAACTCTTCCAGCCTGTTCAGTTTCTACAGCCGTTTGGGATTATTTTACTGAACCAATTCCATACTGCTGCAGAAGCCTGAGACATTGGCAGTGCCCTTGTCTCTCTTGCTGCATTTTTTTGTGCTACAGATCCCAGGTAAGTTTAGAAGTGCTCTTGGGTGCTTTAAGACTGTAGAGCACAGGAAGTGCATTGCCTGGAGTCCTTTGAGAAGCCTGCACTTGATATGACCCAGGGCTGGTCCCTTCCAGTTCCATGTTCCTATGTAAGTCTTGCTACTTACGCAGGCACCTAGGCAGAAGCAAACTAGTTTGCAAGGTTGCTGGACACCTGCAGCTTCCCTGAGGTCCAAGGTTACATAGCTGCATTGAAAAATCAGGGACTTCTATTTTAGTGCCTAGGTGTTTTAGGCACATGGTTCTGACCCTCTTTCAATATCTGCCTCCATCTTTTCAGCATCTCTCTGTTTGAGCAGGAGCACCAGAGGTCACGCTGTCCCACCGGTTTGCGGGGACAGATCTGGAGCAACTCACACTTTGATTAATTTGTTCTGGATTTACAAGAGGGGAAATGCAGACAGATTCTGACTCAGATGGTTTATAACAGTGGTTCCCAACCTTTTTACACCACGGACCGGCAAACCGTGGACTGGAAATGACCACAGACTGGCAAACTACGGACCAGCATACTGCAGACCGGCAGCCAACCCTTTTTTATACTCAGTATACTGAGTATACTTTTTTATACTGCTGGTCCACAGTATGCCAGTCACTTCTGGACTTCTGATCCAGCAGCCAACCTTCCTGCAGACCAGCAGCCAACCCTTTGCAGCCTGGTACCGGGGCACAGCTTGGGGGTTGGGAATCTCCGGTTTATTATAGTGGGGAAAAGAGACTCCAGACTGCTTTCCTATGCAGCATAAAGCCTCTGTTTTCAGGCTCTTGGGGGTCTTCAGGACAGTAACAGCTAAAAGTCGCATCAGGATCCAGCCGCACGGACAGGCAGCAACATTGTGATCAGAACAACCAACTGGTGAGATTTAAGGATCACTCCAGTGTTCCAGTGGTGTAAACCTCTGTATTTAACTCCCACAGCTTACACAGAATTAGACTTTGAAGCTCTTACACAGAATTAGACTTCCAAGCCTGGCTAGGATCCCTCAGGTCTAGCAGGGATTTTTTTAAAAATACATTTATAAGGTCTATATCAATTTCCAAGCCGTTGGAGTCAAACCCGGAGGTAACGGCATTCCAGATTCTAAGCTGCAAAGTTAAGGCCTGTGTCAGAATTGTCCTAAGGGCTGGGTGGATGTGTACCTCAGGTTTTCCTTTGGACCCTGCTTTAAAGAAGATGGTATTTTTATTTTAAACACTTTTTCTATTTAAGGGAAGCCTCCAGAAATGTTCAGGTACAGGATGTGGCGTGCCAAGAGGCTGGAAGTCAGGAAGAGGGAGTTCTGGGTTTGCTTCTGGGATGCTTTCTGCACTTCCAGCCTTGAGCCCCTGGGTGAATTCTGAACACAATGCAGAGAAGGGCAGGCTAAAAGAAGGGTCAGCCACAGGTTCCAAGGGCCGGGGGGGCCGGATTGAGGCTAGTGGCTGTGCTTACAGGTGCTCAGTGTAGATGGCTGGCATGCATGGGTTTGGCACCAGCCTTGGAAGGGCAGATACGGCCAAAGAGGTTTAGTAATTTTTCACCAGCCTCACCCAGTAAGCCCAGAGAAGAGCAGAGCTTAGAAAGTAGGGGCTCCTGCTTCCTCAGCTGCACCCAAGATCACTCCAAGTCTCCCAAGCAGCTGTGAGATCATGGGACACAGCTGAAGGGAGAGCAGCTGTCATTTGATGTAGGTATTGTGTATGGCAAAGAACAAAGGTATTACCACATTTGTGCCTGTTCCTCTTAATGTCTACCCAATAGGTTGCCAGCCTTACCTATTTGTGCATTGTCGTACAGAAGAAGGTCATAAGCTCCTTGGAATCCAGTCCGATAGTTGGTTCTGGTCCCATGATCCCACTGGACCACCACCGTCTTATCTGGTGTTGTTGGACTGCCTTGCCGACCAATCTCAACCACAGTCCCAACATTCCCTTCGCCGTTGTCCTGATTTCCCCATTTCCAGTCCACTCCACGGACCACCCGCATCCCAACCTGCATGCTTGCATATGGGTCCAAGTCCATTGCTGTAAAACAGCCTGCAGAGTGCTCACGGGCAGAAGGTCTCAAAAGCAAGACAGCAGAGGCAGCACATCCAGCGCACCTAGTGAAACAGCATATGGTTGGGTTAGGAGACATTGTACAGCCTGTTGTAGATGCTACTACCTTCATGGCTCTCTTCCTGGGATCTCTTGAGCATATATTAACAGCCGTTACAGCAGCAAAGAGTTGGCTGCTGTGGTCCCCCCTGCTTTACCTGTGGCAGGTTAGGGTGTTATGCCTTCTGTTGTGTCAGGGTTGACTGTGTAGTTGCTAAGAGGTTAGACAATGGCTGGTTTGGATAGGGATTATCTTGCCTTAGGCAAGGACTGGATTAGATGACGTCTGGAGGTCCCTTCCAGCCCTAATTTTCTACAATTTTGTGATTTTAAGTCAGGTCTGTGTCTCATTTGAGCTGTGTCACATAAGGCATGTGAGAATGCATCGAATCATCATCATCTGTAAGTTTTCCTGATTCTGCATTTGCTGCATAATTAACTCAAAACCAGTAGATCATCCTGGTTCAGCA
>NW_005841851.1:2016005-2018882 GCF_000455745.1 Alligator sinensis | reverse complement strand
GCAGGACGCACCTCACGTGTCACGGAAATTGTCCAGACATATCTTGAGTCAGGAGGGATTGTGTTATCAAACACAGTCCTGGAATATCACACAAACTTCTCTACTTGCACACAAAACATGAAACCCCAGCTCCGTTAAACGAGCAACAAAATACCCACTGGCTTCAGTCTGACCAGGTGTCACCTGAAGGGTGCACCCAAACAGATAAATGCACCCAGGCCAACTCAGATAAATGTCCTGTCCATAAACTTCCACCAACATGAACAGTGTAGAAAATAAAAGGCTCCCCCAACTCCCCACCCCCAACCATAATGTCACCCAGATTGGCTCTAACCCCAGCAGCAGTGACAGGAACAGCTGCAGTCACCAGCCCCACTCCCTTCCCACCAGCGAACTAGAATGAAACTCAATTGAAGCAGATGAACTTCACCAACTTTCCTCAGAGCTGCCTCCCACCACATCTCCTGGAAATTGAGCTCTGTAATGGTGAATACAGGGCCAGAGTTTGCAATGCAAATCTGAAAAGTCAGAGGAGTCTTCCTGTGCAGGGAATAGCTCTGGCTGTGCTGGCTTGAGGAACAACGCCAGCTCTAGTGCATACGTTTGCCACCACTATTCCCTTGACCAGGATCTGGAGCAGTGTCTGTGCACTGTAGCAGCAGGATAAAGTTGATTGCTTCACTTCGTGCTAAAATCCCACATCTGTCTGGCACTGTAACTAATAAGCAGCCATCTAAGATTTCACAGTTCAAGTTATGTTGCAACCTAGGCCTGCTACAACTTTGCAATGGAAGTCAGGCACGGCACAAAGAGCATCTTGTTCTAAGAGTACAAACTAAAACCGTTAGAGCTAAAGAGTTGTCTCCTTAATTGCAGACAGTATAGACCTTATGACACATAGCTGAACAGCTCCAACACATACACGCGCGATGCAGAATTCATTATGATAGTCACTTCATGTACTCAAATGCATTCTTTGTAAGCACAGTGAGGGCAGATATTGCTTAAATCAATATAAAAGTGACAATGGAGAACGTGTCACAAGTTCTTGAGACGTGATAAGAAGCCAGAATCTTGCCAAATATGTAAAAAGGAAGGAGAGCCCCAGCTGTGAAGATTCATACTGCTTTTGTTCCTTCTAGTGTGTAAGATCAATTCAAAGACAACAGAGCCCAGGGAAGATTTATAGCCCAATAAAGCAGAGGTGTGTCAGAATATTTAGTGCAGGTGCCATGCAGTCCAATTAACAGGGCTCAGTTCTCAGAATGACTGAGAGAGAGTCGTGATCAAAGCAGCAGCCAGGCACAGAACTGTCAGCCCTGCTGGTTAAATTTTTAAAGAGGAAGTTTACATATGATTTGCACTGTTTTTAGATGCTAAATCAATCAACACCTTGGTTAACAAGTGTAAGTGTAGATATACAAACACACACTAACTACTCCTAAAAATAGTTTCCATTTTAAAACATGGTGGAGGAAGAAAAAGAGACGTGACCCAAACCACTGACCGTTTAGAACAGAGTCAGTGATATTTAAAGTTACATTTAAAGTTCAGCTCAGTTCCTGAAGGTTGAGTCCACTAGAAAGTCACAGTGATGTGGAGAGATAGAAACTCAGAGCTTAGAGCAGGTTGCCTTGTACAGTGAAAAAAAAATCTGAGGTCATATATGTATTTTAAAATAAATGCACAGAGTGATAGGGGCAGTTGCGCTGTTTGAGACAGTCATTTTGCAGCTGCCAAAAAGTGGAGTTCATTAATTGTAGATACAGTACCTGTTTCTAGCAATGTGAGTATCTCACCCCCTGGGTGCTTAGGTGCAACTAAAAGCACCCATAATACACAGGTCCTGACACAGCCATCAGATAGTGACAACCTCTTCCTGATGCCTCTGCCAACCAGGTTTCAAAAAGTGACCATAAGACCAAGAAGGGCTGCCTGAAGAAGGGTGTTTGTGCCCGAAAGCTTGCAAAGAACATTTTTTCCAACTATTTAGTTGGTCTAATAAAAGTTATATCACATCTACCCAAAGAACCTTATCTACCTTAAGACCAAGAAAGTCAAAGCTGGCTCCCAATGTTGATCAGACACTCAGCCCCCTCATTCCTTCCCAAGTTTTCTTTAAATCCTATTCACCAATCTTTTCTGGATACGTTATCCATGATCACTCATTTTCTCTGGACATTTGCTGTGCTCACCAGCTGAGGCGAACTGGCTAGAGGGTCGCACCCAGAGAGTCGTAGTGGATGGGTCGGTATCGACCTGGAAGGGTGTGGGCAGTGGGGTCCCGCAGGGCTCGGTCCTTGGACCGATACTCTTCAGTGTCTTCATCAGCGACCTGGACAAGGGAGTGAAGTGTACTCTGTCCAAGTTTGCGGATGACACAAAACTGTGGGGAGAAGTGGACACACCGGAGGGGAGGGAACAACTACAAGCAGACCTGGACAGGTTGGACATAAGGGTGGAAAACAACAGAATGCAATTCAACAAGGAGAAATGCAAAGTGCTGCACCTAGGGAGGAAAAATATCCAGCATACCTACTGCCTAGGAAATGACCTGCTGGGTGGCACGGAAGCGGAAAGGGATCTCGGAGTCCTAGTGGACTCCAAGATGAACATGAGTCGGCAGTGTGACGAAGCCATCAGAAAAGCTAATGGCACTTTATCGTGCATCAGCAGATGCATGACGAACAGATCCAAGGAGGTGATACTTCCCCTCTATCGGGCACTGGTCAGACCGCAGTTGGAATACTGCGTTCAGTTTTGGGCGCCACACTTCAAGAGAGATGTGGATAACCTGGAGAGGGTCCAGAGAAGGGCCACTCGTATGGTTAAGGGCCTACAGACCAAGCCCTACGAGGAGAGACTAGAGAAACTGGA
>NW_005841851.1:2011892-2015813 GCF_000455745.1 Alligator sinensis | reverse complement strand
CGGACTCGATGATCTATTGAGGTCCCTTCCGACCCTAACATCTATGAATCTATGAGGCAAAACTGTCCTGCGTCAGAAACAGCTCAAAGTGAGAAAGGAGGAATATTCATTCAGAGAGAGATGCCTTGCTGGAATGTAAAGGTTTTAGCAGCAGCTGATAATGCTAACATGGCTTTTTCTGTTGGCCGGTCGTAGAACACAATAAGGGATTACATTATGCCAGCACACCCCTGTCCCATTCACTCACTTCAATGTTTTGTCAGTTCAGCAGCTTCATTTGAGCAATAACCCTTCTTCTGAAACAAGACTTAAAATCCTGGTCTTATAGGGATTAAGTCTGTCAGTCTTGGTTAAGTGTTTAGTGGATGGCCTTTTATCACAAAAGTCAGGAGGAAAAAAATATAATCCACCCTCCCCAATGACTTCAAGAAATACCTTCACTTATGACTTAGGGAAAAATTATGTCAGCACCAAGAGGAAGATCAGGGAAAGTGTGGGTCCCTTACTGAATGGGGGAGGCAACCGAGTGACAGATGATGCAGAGAAGGCTGAAGTCATGCTTTTTTTTTTACTGGGTCTTCACAGGCATCATCAGCTTCCAGACTACTGCACCGGGCAACACATTTTGGGCAGGAGGTGAGCAGCCAACAGTGGTGAAAGAACAGGTTAGGGACTAGTTAGAAAAGCTGGACGTGTACAAGTCTGTGGGGCCAGATACAATGCACCTGAGGGTGCTACAGGAGTTAGCTGATGTGCTTGGCGAGTCGCTGGCCATCCCCTTTAAAAACTCATGGCAGTCAGGAGAGGTCCTGGATGACTGGAAAAGGGCAAATACAGTACTCATCTTTAAGAAAGGGAAGAGGGGTCCAGGAAACTACGGACTGGTCAGCCTCACCTCACTCCTTGGAAAAATCATGGAGGTCCTCAAGGAATTCATTTCTAAGCATTTGGAGAAGGTGATTAGGAACAGTCAGCATGGATTCACCAAGGGCAAGTCATGCCTGACCAACCCGATTGCCTTCTATGATGAAATAACTGATTCTGTGGATGTGGGGAAAGCAGTGGATATAATATACCTTGACTTTAGCAAGACAAGGTTCCTTGGGTGAATTTGATATCTTTTATTAGACCAACCCAAATGGTTGGAGAATAGTTATTAAGCAAGCTTTCGGGTTCAAAAACCCTTCGTCAGGCTCAGGAAGGGAAAACAGTGGAAATGATATACCTTGACTTTAATAAGGCTTTTGATACGGTTTCCCACAACATTCTTTCAGGCAAGTTAAGGAAGTATGAGATGGATGAATGGACTATAAATTGGATGGAAAACTGGCTGGATTGTCAGGCTCAAAGGGTAGCAATCAATGGCTCGATGTCTAGTTGGCAGCCAGTATCAAGCGGAGTGCCCCAGGGGTCAGTCCTGGAGCTAGTTTTGTTCAATATCTTCATCAATGACCTGGAAGATGGCACAGAGTGCACCCTCAGCCAGTTTGCAGATGACACAAAGCTGGGGGGAGTAGCAGATATGCTGGAGGGTAGGGCTAGGATTCAGAGTGACCTAGAAAAATTGAAGGATTGGGCTAAAAGAAATCTCTTGGAAGTTCAATAAGGACTGTGTCCAGTTCTGGGCACCCCACTTCAAGAGGGATGTGGACAACATTGAGAGGGTACAGAGGAGGGCCACCCACATGATCCGGGGACAGCAGGGCAGACCCTACAACGAGAGGCTACGGGACCTGAACCTGTTCAGCCTCCACAAGAGAAGGCTGAGGGGGGACCTGGTGACCGTCTATAAACTCACTAGGGGGGACCAGAAGGGTTTGGGGGAGACCTTGTTTCCCCTAGCGCCCCCCAGGATAACAAGGAATAACGGCCACAAGTTGTTGGAGAGTAGGTTTAGATTAGACATCCGTAAGAACTACTTCACAGTTAGGGCGGCTAGGATCTGGAACCAACTTCCAAGGGAAGTGGTGCTGGCTCCTACCCTGGGGGTCTTTAAGAAGCGGCTTGATGCCTACCTGGCTGGGGTCACTTGAGCCCAGTTTTCTTCCTGCCCAGGCAGGGGGTCGAACTTGAAGATCTACGAGGTCCCTTCCGACCCTACTTCTGTGATTCTATGAAGTGCAAAGTCATGCACTTAGGACGGAACAGTCCCACGCACCGCAGTACAAGCTGCGGCTGACTGGCTAAGCAGCACCTCTGCAGAAAAGGACCTGGGGGTCACAGTGGACAATAAGCTGAACATGAGCCAGCAGTGTGTCCCTGTTGCCAAGAAGGCTAATGGCATACTGGGCTGCACTAGTAGGAGCGTTGCGAACAGATCGTCAGAAGTAAGTATTCTCCTCTATTCAGCACTGGTGAGGCCACATCTGGAGTGCTGTGTCCAGTTTTGCCACCCCCCACAGAAAGTATGTGGACAAACTGGAGAGAATCCAATGGAGCCCAATGAAGATGGTTTGGGGGCTGGAGTACATGACTTGTGAGGAGAGGCTGAGGGAACTGGGCATATTTAGTCTGGAGAAGAGAAGACTAAGAGGGGATTTAATACCAGCCTTCAACTCCCTGAAGGGAGGTACAAAGATGATGGAGCTGGACTGTTCTCGGTGGTGGCAGATGACAGAACAAGGAGCAATGGGCTCAAGTTGTAGCAAGGGAGGTTTAGGTTAGACGTTAGGAAAAACTTTTTCACTGGCCGAGTCTACACAAGACACTGTGCAATAGCCTATGACTACTACACGGTAGTGTCGCCTGGCAGGAAGCGTGACGCAATGCCTCTGTGCAGCCAGTATCACGAAAAAGTCGTTCCTCAGCAGGACTGCACAATAACTTCAGTTACAGCGCAGTCATTTAGTACTTGTTTATACAAGTGCTAAATGACTATGTAATAATGACTGCACATTCAGCATCTTGTGTAGATGCAGCTACTAAATGGGGGTAAAGCACTGGAACTGAGAGGCTATGAAATCTCTATCCCTGGAGGTTTTCAACACCTGGCTAGACAAAGCTTTGGCTGGAATGATCTAGTTGGGGCTGGTCCTGCTTTGAGCAGTTGGCTGGACTAGATGTGACCTCCTAAGGTCCCTTCCAACCCTTATTTTCTATGATTTCCAATGCATCTCAATGACTTTATCTATTTAGGTTCCAAAAAACTTACTGAGATTCATGAACATGGCACTTAACTACCTTTCCAGATCACGTTTCAAAAATGAATTAAGCACTTGGGAGCCTAAGGAACTTTTTAAAAATGATTTTCAATGGGGTTTAAGCTCCTAAATCACTGAGGTGACTGGAAAATGTTATCCTTAGGCCTAAGCTGCTAATTGTGCTAGGTCAGTCACCTCCTAGCAAGACGTTTATAGTGCTGAATTATTCAATTCTGCTTTCTGATGGAGTTAGTTCAATTCCCACTTGGCCCTACATATTCACAGGTGACACTTGTCACATATTTTCACCTGTAATTAAGCCACTTGCCAGTGCTAAGTGGTTAGAGATGTACCACAGGAGAGACAGCCAGAATAAATAACTGCTGTAAAGAAAGAACTTTTTTACATTGAGATTTGTGAGCCAACAAACAGACTAGAAGATCTGCTGGTGTATTCTTCTGATATTGGAAAAGGAAGTTCTGTAGTAAATTACCCGAGTGCACTGCATCTCACATCAACATTCATACATTTAGCCATCATTTCCCTTGTATTGCTGGTAATTAGCATTTACTAAGGACGCTACACTGTCATTTCTGTATCCTATATACTTTATTCTGCCAGTAACCCAATTTATGATTCTTTGGTATTACCTACTGCTTGGAGACCTCAGTCATGCATCAAGACTGGTGTACAAACAAGCATCACAGGGACGTACCCATATGGAGAAGTTCCACTGATGCATCTGTGACACCAGACAAAGATTTCCTCCGTACCAAGTCCT
>NW_005841851.1:2002857-2011553 GCF_000455745.1 Alligator sinensis | reverse complement strand
GCAGGACCAGACTGTCAGCATCGCATTCAGAGAAGCACAAGCTGATTAATTTAGCAGGGATTATATACTATAGGAAGCATGCGGCATGTTCCAGTGACATCTTGGGCAGTGATATAGACAGAAAATAGTAGGCTTTTTGTAGAAAATGAGCTAAATAACTGCAAATCCCAGAAAACAGAAGTAATTTCCCACACTCTTACATTAGGCACTAGACACTTTAGGGAATCAAACTGTGACTACAATGGGAAAACAGGCTTATGACTGAAGCATAGTGTTAGTAAGTTTGAACACCTTGATCTTAGCCAAAAGGCCAAGTGAAAAGTCCTAACACCAATTCTCCATTCCTGTAGCACCTTCATTATTTACTGTAATTATCCTCACCAGACTCCTACAATCACACAGTACCTGAGGCACAGACACTTGCCCACAGTCACTTGGAAAGCCTGTGCAAGAGCTGAAGTCTGAAGACTTCAGAACTGAAGTCTCCTATATTCTCCAGCAAGGCTCTAGTGCAGTCATTCTTCCCATCACTAGTCCAGATCCGTGTTCCACTTCCCAAATTTGCAATCTCAGAAAACGCAAGGAAGCACCCTACTTTAATACCAACCCCTCGGATATGGTGAGATTCATATCCCCTTCACCTGGGCTACTGAGAAGCTAACTTATTTTCATTTGCAAAGTGCTGTAAGATTTTTGATGAGTAGGTGTCAGATAATAAAAAAGATCATTCTTCATGCTTGGCTCGAGACAGCCGAGCTCCAAGAACATTTCATAATGAAACCAGAAATCAGGCAAATATACCACGTCCCAGGATTTACTACAACCTCAAAACGTGGGTCAGTCTCAACAAAGGTGTTTGAGACTTGAATATCAGAGGATTGGACTTGGCATTTAGAAGCAGCTCACTGAATTGTGCTTTCTGGTGAAGTTTCCAGGGTCCAAAAAGAAAAGGAGCCATCCAGCGCCTTGGCAAACGGTATGCGCCATGTATCACACAGCTCTACTGGTCAGTTCCCTAGCATTGTGGCTAAACTGAAGAAATATTTTTGCATCCTTTTGGGTTGCCTTTGTGCAGGTGAAGCCAGAGGACTTGCAAAGTATATGGGCATTTACGGGGATGAAAGGTACATGGGGTAATTTTATTTTTATATATATTTATAGGGGTGAAAGGCCCTATAAATAGGAAAGTTTTCTAGTTTCAGATGGTGCTAAATCTTAGACAGTCATCAAGTGAGTGAGTACACAGTCTTCCCCTAATGTACGAGACACCAGGAACCCAAGATTAGAATTCCACACACATGCACATGCACGTGCATGAGATTTTGCTATGCATACAACATGAAGCACGCTGGGGCCAGACTCAAACTGCAGATGTCTATGCTGCCTCCTTGGCTAATTGTGAGCATTGTCCATTGACTTCAATAAGAAATGACAGCCCTCTGCGTCTTGTGAGATTATGCTGCAAACTCGATAGCCAAAGTGCAGCACCAGGCTTTGAAGACAACATATGCAAGAGCATCAGTAGCTGGCCCCCAGCATTTAAGTCATGCATGAAATCAGACAGACTGAGGGGCTGAAATGAAAATCAGGATTCAAGGAAACTCCTCTGCTCATTGTTTTAGCACTAGCTTAAAATTCTCCTTCCTTGTTTCTTCCAGGAGGAGGCTAGTGTGTCAGAAACCAAAACACACCAATTTTGAAGCTCTTGGGCTGAGCTCAAAGGGTTACTGTGAAATGTGCTCAGAGCAGGTAGTGCCGGATCTCGGCTTCCCAAATCCACCCCCAAACATTTGTGATGCCTGACACGTCCGTTCCAGCCCTCCCCCTTGGCGATTACTAACGGACCTGCTTACACTGCTCTGTCCCTGACTCGGCTCCAAAAGTCTCTTCAAATATAATTTCCACTATTGGGTAAATAAAAGAGAGGCAAGGAAATACCCTGCTCCTCCAGGTTACAGAGCTATTAGAAAGAGGATTCAGGAACATCAGTGACTGCCTAGCAGATGCATTTCAGCCACCACAGGGTTTGTACACTGAGGCCGAAATTTACTGTTAACACATTGTCAGTCCAAAGCACTTTTGATGCAGGCATCTCACTTAAGGCTCACAGTGAGCAAATGCGGAGCCAGCCTGACATTGGTATCGTCTTGCCGTATTACAGATGGATCCGGAGGGAGAAGCACAAAGGAAACATATGATTCACTTCTAATCACACGCTGAGTCAGATGCAGAGCTGAGTCTCTCTGGCATAGGCATGCCTTAATTTCAGTTCAGAAAGAAACCTTTGGGATAGAGAGAGAAAACTCTCCACTGAAGAGTATGCCACCGTGATTCAAAGAGCACTTATTTTGCAACCTTCCTGCATCCCCAAACCCTTTACAAGCTGGAACCATGCACGAGATTGGCTTCTCTCACCAGAGAGAAAGGCACCCTGGATCACAGACATCCTATTGTTCTGCTCCGGCTAAAGGGCATCCCTTGTCCTCCACTAAACTGTTATTCATGTATTTGCTTTGGCTGGAGGCAAAAAGTCAGGCAGGCCCCTTAATTCCTTTGCTGCTTCATTCTGAATAGAGGGACATCAAATCCAAAGCGTGGCAGAGTATCCAGGAGGGCAGCCAGGGCATTTGAGATGGAAGTTGTTTTTTTGCAAAGACTCCTCCCTAGTGACTACTGCAGACTGTAGCTCAGCGAGGTTTTCAGCACATTCTGCCCCGTCCTGCACAAATGAATCTTTTCCCAGCAGATGATGGTGAAATAATTCCTGCGCCTTCTTGCTAACAGCAGAGCAGGCTGGAAAGTCCTCACCCAGCCCTGTGGAATTCCCCTTGACTTTTCAGAGAGCAGGATCAGGCCCTTATAGGCCATCTAGGCCGTTCCTTCCGCACTAGCTCAATTTCAGGACTGTTCCCTCTGACACGGTTTAGTGACGAGCCCAAATGCCTGGGCTGGCTGCAAGTGTAGGGCAGTTCTGACCGTGGTAGCTAGATATATTTACAGCCCCTGTCCCTGGGCATTGAAGTGCGGATGTGGGAGAGACCTCCGAATCGCAGAGAACTCTTATATCTCTACTTGGCCAAGTCTGAAAGAGACACTAGTCTAGCTAGCCAGCTGGACTCAGCCTAGCTCCTATTTCCATTGCCAGCCTCTAAAATGAACACCAGCCTTTAAAATTGTTGGTTGTAGCCATGGTGGTCTAAGGACATAGGCAGACAAGGTTCAATTTTAAAAAGTTAAAAAACAATTGTTAAATTATTAAAGAACAATTTTTTCCAACTATTTAGTTGGTCTAATATAAGAGATCATATGTACCCAAAGAACTTCGTCAGCCATTAAAACGAAATTCTCAGTGGTCTGTCCTTGGTAGGAGGTAGATTTGGGGTGGGAGAGGGGAACATCCTGCCCTGCTTCCAAGCAAGTGCAATAGCAGCAGGTCCCTGACCCATGAGGGAACCCCAGTGTCAGGGCTGCGGCTTGTCTGGGGTCTTTGATGCTTGCTTTGACCCAGAGAGGAAAGGACACCCCCATGCAGGCCAAGATCTACCTTCCTTTCCTGTTTGCAGTCACTCTTACTATTGACTGCATTACCCAACACAAGCAGCAGCATCAGGACATGCTTCTGGGGTCTCTGGGAGTGAGCTGCAAGCTGCTATCAGCTTCTCAATGCCACATGACAACAAGTCCTCCCCCACCCCCCTAAAGCTTTCCTCAGGCTGAATCCATTGCAAGTACAACAGATCCTTATGTAACATGATGAAGCTGCCCTAATTGTAACTGTCCCAAACTGGACTCTTTCAAACACATGCTTAATGATCCAGGGGCTGCTCTGTTTAAACAGGCAGAGCTAATTCAGCGAACAGCTGGCACCATCATAAAAATAGAAGCAATACTTGAAAGAAAAAAAATTTACACAGGAAACATACAAGCAAGCAGTCCCAGCAGCTGCAGCATCGCTTCGTGGCTTCAGATGGATCATGACTTTCACCTTGTGCCCATTTTACAGGAAGGATTTCCTTGCAGTCGAATGGGGTTCCCCCATCCTCTACCTCCTCTCTACAGTTGGCAAGTCCCAGGGAGGCAGAGGGCCTGGATCTGGTGATAAGCTCTGTGCAGCACGTCTGCAAGAAACCCATTGCTGGAGGAAGGATAGGCATATGGGGGGGGTTGTCATGTTGGAGAATAGAAGAGGGCTGGCAGTTCCCTGGGTCCATTGAGTTTTGATGTCTGGAAGGCTGAAAGGAATGCCCACCATCCCAGCTCTATTCTCACATTTGACACAGATACTGCTGCTCCTTGGGACACCTTAGCCTCAGCCACTATCCGTCTCCTTCTCCAGCTCTCCCAGCCCTGGATGCTGACACCTACTGATAGAAGGCCAGCCTATCCCAGCTGGCAAAGCCTTCCCCCTTTCAGCAGTCACTGCCTACTTACAGACTCCTGCAATGTGCCCAGATTTTTTTTTTTTAATGAAAATTTTCCGTGTTCTAAGCCAAATCGATTCCAAATCTGTCAGTCAGTCAAGAACCATAAATGACCCTACTACAGGCAAACATCCTCCATCCCCACCTGGGGCTTCAGATGTTTCCAAAACATTTGGCAGGCATCCTGTGTGCAGGCCCAAGCCTTGAGGCTTCGGGTTCAGATGCCCCCGAGTTTCACTTGCCCTCAGCCATAAGGCTGCAGGAGCAAGCTAGGGAGGAGGCTCCTATTTCCATAAAATGGGCATAAAGCCAAGATCTTCCTATTTGAGCAGCATGTGGGAGGTTAACTATACATTACCTTTGTGGGTACTACCCTGTGCCAGAAAAGCGGTTATCCCCACAGAGTAGGAAAACAGATGTGAGCAAGCAAGGATGGCCCTGACCAATGAACACCAAAGCTGAGTACTCAAATAGGGGAAATGACACTGGCAAACAAAGCTGCTTTCACTTTGCAGCCAGAGTCCTATACAGCGCATATAGGCACTGTGAAAGCAGAAGGACACATTAGTAGTGCAGACCACAGCTGTAGAGCTCTCACTCCACATTAACTTTGACTTGCTCCTGTGCTTAAGCCTGGAGAGGCTATTCAGTGGTTGCATTTTCACAGACCTACATTTTGCATACTGTCTTAAGTTCCTATTCCACCCAAGAGAGGACACAAACCCCAGCAGACTCTCCCTATGCCTGAAGAAGGGCATTTGTGCCTGAAAGCTTGTACAGAACAATTTTTCCAACTATTCAGTTGGTCTAATAAAAGATATCACGCTTACCCAAAGCACCTTGTCTGCCTATATTCAGAGGTTGTTAATTTTCCCTGCCTCAGAAAGGAATGAGGAGTGCTTGTCATATTAACCCCATCCACACACTAACCCAAAAGTAATGGAAACACTGGTGTAGAGAACTGCCCCTTATTCCAGACTGCATTATTGGTCAACAAAGGGGGAAGACCGGAGGGCATTAACCTGTGACTCTTTTTTTATGCAGACAAAATAAACATGCAGTGTCTCCATTTTCAGCACTACTTGAATGCTCTGAATCAGTTCTCATTCAGAAAGGTAAATGGCTGATAAACCCGGTTCTGCATCCTGAAAGCAGGGACCCAGGCTGAGAGAAAAGGAACAATATCATCAACACTGGCATTAGTTCCTGCTCATGAGATCTCATTAAGGAGAGTGTGGCTGAGGAAAAGAAAAGCGTGCAATGCTCCTATCTTTTATTTAGATTAAATCTTAATTACAGCCCAGCTGGTGCATTTGAAATGACAGCTGCCTTTAGCAAGCAAACCAGGAGACCCTTTTCTGCATAGAGACAGAGGCACTTCTGGACCCGCCCCTACCAAATAAGAAAAGCAAGCCTGGATGTTTTTTGTTGCTTCCATTCAGACAGGCCCCTGGCTACAGAACTGGCCTAGCCAATTCAATAGTTTTGTCTGGGTTTTATTCAATGCAGTGACCCTCACAGCTCAGGCTTGAGAGCAGATGGGCAGGGCGCACACACTAGCCATTGCAGCTGCATAATATCCTGAAGTCTTGCATCACATGCACACTCCTCTGGGGTGAGACTGCAGAGCAGGTTAGACAGACGCTTGACTGGGATGGTTTAGTCAGTCGGATGGCTTAGTTTTGCTGTGAGCAAGGGAATGGAGTAGATGAGACCCCCAGATGCCCCTTCCAGCCCTTACTTTGCTATGATTCTAAGCAGAGGGGTGGACAGGGCATTAAGATACTCTCTGCCTCCTTCTGATGTCAAACCCAGGAGTGTTTGGAGCAGTCACCAAAAGCAAGAGGAGCCAAAAAAGAAAATGCGACTGGGTGAGGGGAATGGGCAAACTATGCAGCAGCCTTGGCTCTTGGACTTCCTCTGACTGCTGTTGGAGGCTGCTTGCAAAGGATGGCAAATAAGCCCCTGTGTGGGATTTAAAATACTTCCCACCAGCAGGAGGGGAAAAAATTGTGGCTGTGTGGTATCTCAAGAAAGCAAGCCAGGCTCTACCATAGTGCTGTAGCCCACTAGTACAAGTCTAGTCACATAACCATGCACTGACTACATTTCACTTACTCTGGGAAATGAATGTGGGTCTGATGCTGGGACACAAGTAGTTCTGAACATGCTTGGAAAAGCAGGGCTGATTTCCTGTGGGGACAATAGTAAGAGAAGTCCCAGTGTGAGATGAGGCTCACTCCCCACCCTTCTGGTTCTGATCTGATGACTATGGTAACAGCAAGTGTGCTAGTATGGTCCAGCTACCCACATTTCGGCTACTCTCCTATCTGCTGTGGGGCCAGGAGTGAGTGAGTTCCTGCTCCCTTACTGCCATTTCAGAAGGCAAATAATGCAACTGCTAGTGTGGACACAATCCATCTAGCACCTCTGAATCAAAACATAAACCTGGTTTGCCCATCTCACTGTGCAGGCATTGAGAAAGGTTCCCAAAGGACACAGGTAGAAACTAAGCCGCTTGGTTTTTCAATGAGAGGCAAGACCTAGCTGTTGTCTGCATTTTTTAACAGCCTACCCCAGTGTCCTTTCACGCTCTCCCATGGTTCCCTGGATTCACCCTATCTGTCCCCAGCATCTAAACTGTCTCCAAGTGCAGAGCACAAGACACCAAAGTGCTGATATGGAGCAGAAACTGAAGACACGGCATTTTTTGCAGCTACTGGACACAGGGCCAGTTCAGACCAGGCAGCAAAAACAGCTGTAGGCCCTTCTCTGATGGGGAAGCCAAAGCTGACTTGTAGAACATGAGCTGTTTAGTGCCCGGCGCGTGACATTACCTCATCTAGTAATTCTAACCACCCAGGAAGCAGTAGAGCCACCGAGTCCTGAGAATCAAGTGCTCCCCCAACCACACACCCCTTCCGAATCCAACAAGACAAGAGTGATCACTAGTGAGGCACTTCCTATTCTCTCGTTGCAGAGTTGCAACTTTTCCTTCTCTGCTCTTTCCCAGGGTTGTTTTCTCCAGGGGGCTGGGGAAGAATATTTGCATTTCCATCCAGTAATACTAAATCAGTTCAATGCTAAACCAAAAGTCCTTTGGGAATGAGAGTATCACATGTAGAAGTGTGGGGAGATAGTCTAGGGCAGATATTCTAGGGCATATTTTTCTGAGCTAACTTTCAATGGAAAAGAAAAAAACATACCATTTCAATGCTAAATGCAGGGCTGGAAGTCAGAAGTCTCAGTTTCACTGCTTGAATTAGGCCATCTCTCATAGCACCTGCACCTCAGTTTCCCCAAGTAAAATAACAGTACTGGATACTTCAAGGTACTGTAGTACTAAGCGCTTCTTTGTTATAGAGAAACATTGAAATGACCCCGTTTGGAAACCAGCATTACAGACGTGATGCCGACAAAACATCCCTCTGTCTCCACATCTTAGGTTTGTATATGGTCCCTCATCACTGTAGGTGGTCAACAATAATTAGGGAAGACTATTAGCTTCCTCTTTTATGAGATGAGAGGGGAGATTGCTATGTGATTAGGGGTATCAAACTGACCCTACCTGACTTTTCTCAACAGGCTGTGAGGACGAGTCAGAGCGGTGGCTGTCATGAACCCCATGGGAAAGAAACAGCTGGACTGCCTTCCTGCGCCAGCCTGGGCACCCTGCCTCGTGCTGGCCAGAAAGACAGCCCATGAGAAGGGACCCTCCTGGCCGTCCCCACAGCTCCGACTGGCAGGAATTCCTACAGAGTCATTTTACGGCCGCTTCCAATTCAGCCGCGTCCCTGTGGATGGGCTTTCTGCTCTCCCGACCTTCATGCAATTCCTGGACCCGCTGCTCCAGAAGGCTGCTTTCTTAGCACCAATGTGCAAGTACTAAGCAAGGACCTGCAGCAGCACACCAGAAGGGAAGCAGGATCAAAAAAACCTCTTTCATTTCCCACTGAAACTACTCCCACAAATATGCACAGAGGGATCCTGAGGTTTACCAAAGATGAGGAACGGTTGTTCCCCAGATGCAGCCGCTCTGCCCAGGCCCTCTGGCCCTCCCGGCTCCCGCTGCCCTGGGGAGAGGATCCCGAGGGAAACACCAATGCCCGGGCCAGCAAGCGTGACCGAGAAAGCTGGCAAGGCAGGGGTGCTGGCAGCGCCGTGCCAAGCAGATGCTGCCCCACCGCTCCGGTCCAGAGAGCCGGGGCCGGGGCCGGGGCCGGGGCGGCCTCCCAGCACGTGGCGCGTGCGCCCCTTGCCCCGACTCCACGGGGC
>NW_005841851.1:1989148-2002632 GCF_000455745.1 Alligator sinensis | reverse complement strand
GCGGACCTGCCCGCCCTCCCGCACCGCCCCGGGCGCTGCAAGGAGGCGAAGGGCAGCGGTGGTGGCCGACGGGCCCGGGAGCCACCCCATGGGCAGGGCTCTCGGGTTTTCCCTGCCCCTCCTTCGCCGAGTGTCTGCAGCCGTCCTGGGCAACACCCCTCCCCGTAAAATAAGGGCTGCCTCCTCGGTGAGGTTGCAGGGCTACAAAAAAATGGGGACAGCGCACTCTTGGACGGATGACAGAGCTGCTCTGGACAACGAGTCCCCTCCCTCTGGATAGGAGACGAGGTCTAAGCATCCTCGAGGGACCACACATCTCCTTGCCGGGCAGCTCCAGCCGCCCTGCTGCCTGAACTGCCCCTTGGGCATGCTGGTTCCTCACTGCTTGTCCAGGTTTTCCTTTGGTGAAACCGCACTGCCTGGATAGTCTCTCCCAGCAGCTGGCAAGAAGGGGAGCTGCACTTTATGATGGTTTCACAACTGCCCACGTCTTTCTGTGCCATCAAACTGAGACTGGAGGTTTCCTCAAGTTGCCACTTTGATTCCAGCTTATTACACAGCAGACAGATGCAGGGCAGGCACCCCTAAATGCTCAGAAATCACAAGCTAAATCCCCCAGACCCTGACGTTTTTATTATTTTGGGTTGCCTGTGGTTCTCTCTCTCTCTCCTCAGCCTACGGAAGAGACTCGGGGCTTGTCCTGAAACTTTTCCTCTGCCCTATGACTAAAAAGTTCTCAATCTGAATCTTTCCGGCAGCTGAATGTTGCAAGAACCAGGCTGTAATGGCCCTGCCCATTTCTGTGCCATTCTTTGCATGTCCTCTAGGTCGTCAAGGCCCACAAGTACTGGTCACTGGAGGGATTCTTTCAGTCGCCACATTTTTGCGTTCCTCCAAGTACCCAATGAAACACTTGCCACGATGGACAGTCTGTTCCCTCATTCTCAACCTGCCTCAGATATCCTATCTCCTTTCCTGGCTACCTCTACCTGGAAAGGAAGAGTAACCAGACCTTGGTATCTGTTATACGTTCATTCCATTTTTAATTCCTTCTTATTTTTTTCTGGGGCACATGCTTTCAAAAGGCATTTAGAGGTCTGTCTTTGCCTTTGGTGGATTCCAGTTTTCAAGCTTATCAATTAAAAATGAAAATAACATGTGAGATGCAGAGCAGGCAGTTGTTTTTTTTTATGACCATATCATATTTAAACTGGTGAAGGGAGCTGCTGCCATGTCAATCTGTGACACTTGTGACCAGGTGAAAAGCTGGCCCTCCAGACAGGGCACTGAGCCATACACCCAGAGTCCTGCCTTATAAAAAGTTACCGACACCAGAGGACAATTAGGTAGCTCTTCTGGCAAACAGCAAGAAACTGAAAAACTGTGAGGAGGAAATCACTGCATTCCAGGAGCTGGAGATTTAAGCAAAAAACCCCCCAAAATCAAGTGATGCACAAGGATATCATGAGATGTCAACACTGAGCATTGCCAGTCGCAGCAGGTACTCAACAGCTCCCTTGTTGGCAGTCCCAGCAGAGACACCTTAAACTGAAAAGGACAAGGATACTGAACCCCATCTGACCCCCAAGACATTGCCTTTTTAGGGAAAAGAAAGGACATGCCATTATATGCCTGTTCAGGGACAGAACCATTCCCTCAAGGACAACAATCCAGTATTGTTTGCCAGATGCTAAACTTCACACAAGTGAAAGTCACCTTCTGTGTGCCAAGTCCTGAGGCTGCAGTTTAAAAGGGAAGGACAGAAGTCTTGTGAGGGCGTTTAAAAAGCAAAAAAGTAGAGGTGTGCCGAAGAAAGATTTTCTTGGCTGATACCAATAGCTGATTTACAGGAACGCAGCTGGGCAGCTCTCCGGGCAGCATGGAGAGCTGCGTCCTGCAGGTAAGTCTGTGGAGGGAGTGGGTGAGTGGCAGGGGCTGAGAGCCTGAGGCCAGGAGTAGGACAGAGCCATGGACGGCTCATCCACAGGATCAGCATCCCGGTGCTTAAAAAGGGCAGTGAGGGTGCTTGAACTAAAAGCTCATTGAACAAGCTTTAGTTCAAGTGCTGCCGCCACCATTTTTAAGCACCGGGATGCTTTTGAGAGAAGAGCCAAGCTGGGCAAGAGCAGATGCAGGCTGCCTGCTGTGGGGTCAGGGCTCTCTGCCCTGCTGCCTTTGCCCTGGGAGCTGTGCGCTAGCAGCACTTCCCCTGCCCGTCCTGTAGTGGGAGGCGCAGTTCACTGCCGCAGGGTGGGCAGGGGACATGGGGCCAGTACATGGCTCCCAGAGCCAAGGCAGCAGGGCAGAGAGCCCTGAGCCCACAGCAGGCAGCCTGCCTCTGCCCTCACCTCACTTGGCTCCCCTCCTAAAAGTGACCTGGCACTTAGAAATGGTGGTGGCAGTGCTTGAACTAGAACTAAAGCTTATCAAATGAGTTCAAGCACCCCTGCCACCATTTTTAAGTGCCAGGATGCTGATCCCCTGGACAAATCACCCATGGCTTCATCCTGCTCCTTGCCCTGGCCCTGGGGTCCCATTCACTGACGTGCCCCAGCCCCCACCCTGCTCCCTCCCTCACCGTGGGGGCCTCAATCTGCCCCCCTCCCCACACCCTTTCCCCTCCACAGACTTGCCTGCAGGGCGCTGCTCTCTACATTGCGCGGGTGCACTCCTGGCCGCATGCATGCTGTGGCTGCGCTCACGTATGCGGTGTCTGGGGGCCCTGGCCAGAAGGCATATTACATTTATCATACATTAACGCCTATCAGCTATTTTTGGCCAATGTAGCTGATAATGTTAATTTTCCTTTTATTGGTTCTGATCTGATATGGCACCGATATATTAGCGCACCTCTAAAAAAAAGCAAGCCCCAACAAAGGGCTGAAGCTCATAACCCCACATACATCCCCTCTGCTCTGAGCAAGGAAAGGAACTGGTTTCATAAGATATGTTGCTGCATAACCCTGACTGCACTGCTGTTATTATGGGAAGGTGAGATGTGAAAAATCTGTGGGGAAAGAGGGAAGGCAATGATACCATTTAGGCTGGGAATTAGGAAGAAGGAAGCACTGGAGTCTTAGTTTGAGCTGGGAAGCAGTGTAAACCCCGTTTTCCTGAATCTGAGTGCATGGAGCCTGGAGCTGGTTCATGTGCATTCAAATCCATGAGTGGACAGAGCAAGACTTAAGGATGACAAGTCTTCCTGATTCCAATGAAGTTCCTTCTTTACCATCATCACAGAACATCTGCCCAGACTGCCAGGAGACCCTGAATATGTCACTTAGCTCCTTCAAACTAGCTGCTCACACAAATAGGCCAGCCTATCTGTACAATGAAGAACATTCCCACATGCCAACCCCAAAGGAGCCTCTGGTGAAGGGGGCAGAGTACTGTTTTCTACTTCCTGAAAAAGCCCACGCTGTTTGCCTTGAGTTGGCTCTGGAGTTGTCGAATTAATATATATGATGACCACAGGACACAAGTTCACATACATCTTTCCCTTCCCTCAGCAAATGCTGAGCCCCTGAGTCAACATACCACCTAGTACAGTCCTAGCAACCTGGAAGCCCACCATTCCCTCTCCCCAGCCTCAACACGCATGCCACTCCAGCAGTCAATACCATCAAAACAACTGAGTATTGAGTGGGTGCACAATAAGGATCCACGCATTTATTGGCTGCTACGCTCTCTGCCATTAACATGATGAACAGTGTGTGAGCTTCGTTCCACTTGCTAATTTACCATAAATGGCTTCTTTGGCTTTTTCACCCCTCCCGCCCCCTCCCTATCTGGTCTTCTCTGCCGTACCTTTCTCTCTGACTAAGCTGCTCTTCTTATTAGGCTCCAAACCTACTACCCCTCTAGGATATGTAAAAACTCACAATGATTCCAGTGGTACCAAGATCAAAACTTTTACACCTCCTACTCCTGATCTCATATCATCTCCTGCTTTCAGGTCAGTCCTCTCACTCCAGCTCCAAACCAAGTTCCTTTCCTTATCTTTCTCCAGCATCCCTTTCCTACCAAATCTACCAGCAACAATATTTTCACACTTCTCTTTTACCCACTGTGCATCAATCCATGCAAGCAAGG
Source organism: Alligator sinensis (assembly GCF_000455745.1). Lineage (NCBI taxonomy): Eukaryota > Metazoa > Chordata > Crocodylia > Alligatoridae > Alligator > Alligator sinensis. Next base: position 1,998,540 of record NW_005841851.1, on the reverse strand, counting down.
ATCTACCAAGCAGGGATTTTGGTATGTGTAACATGTTGTGAAAGCACGTTACACACAGACTATGTTGCTGTGAAGATATAATTATTATTTGCACAGCAACACTACTGCATCATTCATCAGGACTGAAATGGAAGGAAGAGGCCCGTAATTAACATGTCAATCATTTGCCACATAAATAATTAGCAAATTATACCCAGGGTGATCTAAAAATTCCTCTCCATTAGCATCAACCAACAGCTGATTTTGCAGGGACTCCTTTCTCTCTATTCTATCCAAATGCAGGCCTAACAGCCACCATGACTCACAGGACCCATGTAAGATATAAACTAACATCTAATGGAAAGCCATTTATGGATAGCAGTTGAAGCTAGGTCATGATCATATTTGGAATTTGCAATAAGCATGTACAAAAGTGAAAGCCTTCCCTGTAAATCAAATCCTCAGGCATGTGCTTCACTCAAAGCCCAGGCTGAGACAGGACCTTACTGAGCACAAATCTTCCAGCATTTTATCTGCACAAGACCATATTATTGAGCTTCACTGCTTACTGCAAACCTTATTTGTTTGCTCAGATTTGGGGGGAAGTCTCTGGGTTCAGGTTCAGACTCTGGATGAGGCAAAAGACATACTATGCTCTTTTTTAGAAAGGATTTTTTGTTGTTGTTTTTCCACATTGGGGTTGGATTTACTACTGACCTGCTATTTTGGATGAAGTGTATTTTTAAATTGTTGAAGCACCAAGAAAGTGCCCAAGTTTGGTGCTTTTAAATCAAAGTAGAAGCCATGTGCACAAGTTACCAAGCAAAATTCTTCCCAGTGGGACTGCATTCATGCAGATACAAAAATGCCTCCCAGGGAAGACAGAAAAAAGTTTTGCTGGACTTAAGAAGCCAGGAATGCTGGCAACTCTAGAATGCAAAAATATGTAGGAGGGTCATAATTCATGAGAAAGAAAAAAGGCACTCTCTGAGTAAGGGTTACTTCTGGAATTGATGCTTCCTTTGGGTTTTCTGGGCTAAAGGCGAGGGACAGACATTACACACAAACTGGGTTTAAGTGATCAGAAACTGTTTTAAACCTGTAACAGAACAGACATTCAGTGCACATAAGCCAGTTTGAAAATGGCTGAAACCAGTTTGAGATAAACCTGGTTGAATGTAGTAGCAGACTTAACCGATTTTCAAGCCGGTTTGTGCAATGTCTGTCCCAGACCCTTCCCTAGTTTAAGTTAAACCAGATTCCCCCAGCATCCCAGATGCTTTGCAACCCTGGGCACAGCTCTGCTCTCTGCTCCATAGCAGGGCTGGCCCCATCCCTCTGCTCCCTGGCTGTAGCTCCAGCAGAGACTGCAGTCTCCAAAGACTGTCACAAGGATAGTCAGAGACAGACTGGTACCTTTCATAATTTCAACCTTGTTCCTAAACCCACAGGGCTGTCACAACAGAAGGAAAGAAAAGCACCATAAGACTGGGGCTTTCAAGCCTCCTTGCAGCTGGTCCTAGAAGAATGAGTCTCATTCCAACCCTTCCAAACTCATCCGTTAGGCTTGTAGCTCATTTTTCTTAACCACTAGCAGATGGCTAGGTTACCACTGGGTTTGAACTGTCCACTGAGAAGCCAAATGCCCGTTATTCCATTGCTGAGCCAACAGTGCCTTTCTACCCCAATCTGAAAGAGAGACTTTAGCTGTGCTGCTTATCTCAGTTGTGAGGATGATTTTCCTACATCATGATAATTTCTGCTTGGCCTAAATTGTACCAATTGGCATTCATGGCACAAAGTGAAAAAGGAGAGAGGATGTCATTTCTTTGAGTTAAATATCAGTATCAGCCTGGAACAAAGCCAGGTCTCAGATGACAAATTATACCCAGCAGCAAAAGTTTAGAAACAGTACAGAAGTCTTTTTTTTTTTTCCTTTGGAATATGGATAAAAATGGAACAAGGACAGACGCTTTCTATGTCAGTTGTAAACAGGTTGGCTTGTTTACATGACCTATTCCTCACTTGCTCCTAGGGAAAGTATATTTAACTCTGTTACATAAAGAGAATAAAGCGGGTGATTAATATGCCTTTGCTCAAGGATTAATGTCTTGTCATTTCAGCTTGGTTATAATTGTTCAGTATAAAGCAGCCACCTGCCCCTCCCAAAGTACTAGGACACTCAGTGAGGAAATGCTAAAAATAACCTGCTGGGCGTTATGTGGAAAGATAGCCCACGCTGGCTGTATTTCACTGTGGTGATCACCACGTGTCCTTGAGAAATGCCATCCCACTGATCCTTCCTGTCTAAATTGACTTTCACATCCATCTTATGCTGGATACGTTCTAGTGCTCAGCCGCTGTGCTGGGTGAGAGACCTCTGTTGCCCCTACAAATGCAGGAAAGAGTAGCTATAGGAAGGTCATAATAGCGGAACGCCCCTGTCTTCTGGCGTTTTCCAAGCAACAGATCGACTGCATCAGACGAGCCTCTCTTAGAAATGTGACCCTCTTGTCACGTTTGCCTGAAGCTGGCCAACAGGCTCAGAGAAGCGCCCAAAGGTGGGGAAGTGAAGACAGTTCTGATGCCCTGTGGGCACATCTACATGTGCCCCTTTGTTACTGCACCATCATTTAGGACTTCCTTTTGGAAGTCCTAAATGACGGCACAGTAATAGCCTGTACTACACCATGCTGGCAGCACACGTTTTTTTTGCTGCTACGCCCCTGTAGCAATGCACTATACTGAGGGAGTGCATTGCTATGGAGATGTAGCGTCTTGTGTAGACACGCCCAGTGAGTTTCTAGAGGAAGTTATGTAATTGTGATGTGGTAGCACCGAGAAACACCAACTGAGATTAGAGTGCTTTACATGCACGCAAGACATGGACAAGTTACGAGGTGGGTGGGGGCAAATGCATCAGCAGTATGTCAGCTTCATCTGTGCACTCTCTTACCGGTCTTTCCGTAGAGGGCCAAGTCACCGTAGTTTGCATTTAGTGTGGGATAAGATCACATGTATGGGTGGATCCAATGGAGCAACCTATCCTGTAGAGCCCCACTCTCCTTTACGTCACTGGTGGGGGTAACTGGCACCCCTGTCCACAAGAGACCACCTCTGCCCTGAAGAGTCTACAGTCTTAACAAAAAAACGGGAGCTCTGCTGCCCCTGTTTTAATGGGGAATGTCCAAGGAAGCCTGCAGAAGAGTCAAGGAAGCAAAGAGTCCCACTCTAATCGCAGAAGCACAAAACCATGCATCCCTCTTGCTTTCCACCAGTTCAGAGAAAAAGAAAGAATAGCATTCTAGCAAAGCAAAGGGAAAATGCTGTAGCATCAGAGCCCTTTGAGCTTTGCAGGAGATGTGGGTTGGAAACACCCATGTTTTGGGTTTGACTGTGTGCATGCTTGGAGGTGAGCCACCAAGCTGTAAAAGATTATGAAGCAGGAACAGTCCACATGCAATTTGCTCCACGGCTCAATAGAAAAACCCCCTTTGTCCTGAAGGGACTCTATCATCTCAGAAAGAAGGCATTTAATGTTGGGAGAGTAAGCCATTCTGATGCACTGGCCATTCTCCCAGCACACCCCCAAAACCTAACACAGTGTTTTCTATCAAATGCATGTGTTAAAGCAGGGAGTCAGGTTCTTGTTTTATTCTTTCTGTCACACAAAACTCTCCCATCTGCAGTGATAAATGGAGGAAGATCATGGACCAGATTTGGAATTTTGAACACAAACTGCTGCAAATATCAGGGTCATCACAACCAATTTCCCAAATTGGAGCCACCTCCCTTGTGCATTTTTATCTACAGAGCAGATACAAAAGCCAGAAGCTCTGTCCTGTCCCCAGGAGATGTCTTCCTTCTTTGAATAAAGTCACATAACAACAGCTGGGTTGATTTCAGCCACCACCTCAGAACCATGGCTTTGAACCCCTCAGACTACTCCAATTATAACCTCCATCATCTCATCTGCAATAGCAGTATGTGCACATGAACAAAAATAAATGACAAACTTCTCACAAAAAATAAACCACATTTCCAGAAGTCAGCTCCTACACCTGCATAGCCTCAGCACGGATCAGTTTGGTGGCCATGTTCTACCCTCTGAGAATGGGTCTTCACCAAGGAAACGCTGCCAATATACTAAATGGAGCAGCAGGTACTACTAGGCAGTGTACTGTCTATCTGGAGAAAAGCAGAAAGAAAAGGAGTCTTATCAAGTCAGCTCATGAGCGATTCATTGTTAGGCAACACTTTTTTCTTTCCTGTTAATCACATCAAACTTCTCTTTCCTCCAGCCACTAACGCTGCCTTAATATGCAGATGAAGACGACCCTTTGGAAAGTAACTATCTTTCACCAGGTAAACCATAAATAATAAGGCGGTGCAAAATTTCGCCCGCAGTTTTGTTTTGATGCTGTTTCAACTCGTTTTGAGCTCAAAACAGCAAAATCTAAATGAAACTGAGAGCTTCGAAACAGCCCGAGAACGAAACGAGGCAAGTTGAAACATTTCAAAATTTTCAAAACATTTCGAGTTTCGAAGCTCAAGTTGGGCTTGCCTGCAGGGAAACAAACTAAAGTAAAGAGGAGGTGGAAGAGCAGGGAAGGGCTGCTCTCATTATTGACTGAGTAGCTGGCCAGTGACTGTCATCCTTCCCTGAGGTCCCTTCCAATCCCAGTGCTCTGGGAGAGGGATGGAAAATCTGCATAAAAGGCACCATTGTTTTAACTGCCCTGCTTTCTGCCTTGGTGTCAGTTGAGTGTGGACGCACCTTAACACACACAGTGTCACCCACCCATGTCATGAGTTTTGCTTCTCCACAGCTTGAGGTGCAGTTCCCCCCAACCCTTGCACCTGTCTCCTTGAAAGCTGGCAAACTCTGTGGCTTCAGCAGGGGCTAGCAAGCCTTCAGCTTTCACCCTGCTGCACCTTAACACACACAGTGTCACCCATGTCCCGCGTTTTACTTGTCAGCAGCTTGAGGTGCAGTTCCCCCCAACCCTTGCACCTGTCTCCTTGAAAGCTGGCAAACTCTGTGGCTTCAGCAGGGGCTAGCAAGCCTTCAGCTTTCACCCTGCTACACTTGAACACAGTGTCACCCATGTCATGAGTTTTGCTTCTCCACAGCTTGAGGTGCAGTTTCCCCCAAACCCTTGCACCTATCTCCTTGAGAATTAGCAGGCTTTGTGGCCTCAGCAGGAGCTAGCATGCCTGCAGTTTTGACCCTGCTGTAGCTTAACACATACACGTGACATGAGTTTTTTGCTTTAAAGACTTTGAGGTGCAGTTTCCCTGAAACCCCTACACCCATCTCCTTGAAACTTGGCAAGCTTCATGCCCTCAGAAGGGGTTGCCATTTCTGCAAGTTTCATCCAAATCAGGCCAGAAATAACAACGTTATAGGCTGTTTCGAGTTTTCCCTTTATAGCCTATGGGTAAAACGTCGAAAGAGCGAAACTGTTTCGATGAAACGAAACGGAACAGCAGTTTCATTTTGAATTTCATTTCAATTTGAAACGCGGTTCTGTCGAAACGCAAGTTGAAATGGAATGGTGCCGTTTCGCGCAGCCTTAATAAATAACCACTCTGGTTTCAGCGTGACAAAAAGATTTAGTTGCACCCTGATCAGAGGCCATGTTAGTCCTGAACAGTAGCTGCTTGAAACTGAGGTTTATTGGACACCAAATAGTCTAATCTTGTAAAACTTTTAATGCTCTCAACTGACTTCTCCTGCCTACAGGAACCTTCTGGCTGCAAATTGATGGTGTCAGTACACAGCTGCTCGCTGAAAAATTAAGCGTGATTATTAGTAAAAGGCCAGGCCGAGTGTTCAATGGACCTCTCTATTATTATGCCCCCTAAGATAATTGCTCACAAGCCCATGAATTTCCCTCTGGTCCTTGGTGAACTCTTTTGCCTTCAAGAGCAAGAAAACCCCACTAGCAGCTCCAGTAACATGGTGTAATTACATCTGACAGTTTGCAGATTACAGCCTAGAACCTTAAAGGGCTCAGTCATTGCAGCTGATCAGAACTGAGTCTTTGTCAATACAAGAGGCCAGAGCCAAGCTCCAGTCAGATTTCAGTACCATGAAACAGAGAGAAACACCACTACTACTCCCCAGTGCGGGTGGTTTAAGAACAGATTGATTATTTGGCAGGCTCTGATGCAATTAGGATGATTGTTTGGTGGTCTCACATTGGATGAGAGCGTCAGCATCGCAACGCAAGACCTTAATGGAAATTTCTGACATGATACAAGTCAGAGGAAATAAATGCAAGTCTTAAGACCCAGACACAGAGATATTAAGATGCCTTAATTCTTATCATAATTAATGGGATTTGATTTCACGGGAGACAGGCACCTTTGTGGGTCTGGGCCTAAAAGGCCCAAAGCCTGCTTCTCCATTGCCTTGCACTTCTTGTCATGGTTTCTTACACTAAGCAAGTGGAGAAAGCTACCCCTTTCTACACTTGCTTTGCCCCAAGCTAGACCTCTGTAATGGGTGCACAATGTACAGGGAAGTAGAGGATTAGACTCCTAGCTGTCTGCAGATATTTCAAATCTAGCATACTCTGGAGGAGATCTTCTATAAAGACGGTTGATTTGCTGCTGTCCAGGTCTTAACTTTTTGAGTTATCTCATGCTGTGGATGCCTTCCTGGATAAAGGTCTTTTCATGACTTTACAGCACGATGAAAAAGGCCATACAGAGATTCAAAGTACATGCCAGTTTACAAACATCATAACTATGATCCAAAAAAAATATGGAGCTATAGATTTGAGCATTGGATCTGAACGTTTAAAGACGCCTTTGCTGCCAAGATAATTCAGGTGCTTATTTGGGGGTTGCCTTTAACCTGGTTCCTAGTCATCACAAAACAATCATATTTGGAGGTGCATTCAACCTGAACTAGTTGGCTTGCCTGGGAGTTACAAGAGAAAGATTGCTTAGGTAAGCTTTGTTCTCACTGAAAAGTGGCTGGATTAAGTCTCTGAAGTACTGATAATCCTTCATCAATTTACCGTAGCTTCCTTGCACTCCCTAAAGAGACAAGTTCTCCCACAAGATACAGGGAATCAGGGGGCTCATTTTAACACAGCCTCGAAAACCATGGGGTATGTCCCCAGAAACCCAAGCGAGACTCATGTGCAAAAGCAACACCAGTAAGGACACAGGGAGTTGAGGACAGCTTTGCAGAGTGGATGAGCATCCTGCAGAGAAGACATGCTCTAGTGCAGCCACTGTAGAACCAGTCTGGCTACTGCTCTTGGTTGCCAACATGAAAAGCAGGTGCCATGGCCTCCCTGGCACAGAGCACAGGTTCTGCAGGATCTCAGACCAACCTTTATTACCTGCCCTACCAGATGTCAGATTCGTCTTCAGGCTGTCGGAAGGGTCACCATTAAATTCTTGTTGATTTGCAACCTGGATCTTGCCTTTTCTATGCCGCAAGAGCAGATCAAGATATTGAAGCCTAATCTGTCCTGACATGCCTGGAGCCAGGGAAGCCAGCTGCAAAAAAGCAGGAGTGAGCTTCACTGTGAATTGTTGCTTTCCCCTCCAGCACTGAAAAGGGGGGCTTGGGGATCAGGTTTAACAACTGACTTACTAGGTAGGAACAACCACAGATACCTACGTATATTTGTGAACAGTTCCCCACTGACTTCACTCTCAGGTCATGGTCCAAGGAAGAAGATGCATTTGGCAAAAGCTGCCAATGCTGGCATGTATCAGAAAGGATGCCCTCTTCCCCCAAGCAAACCCAAAACACAATGAGCCACTGCACAGTGAAAAAGAAAGCGGGCACACGCAGCAGGTTGTGTGCGTGGCAGCAGCTGGAGAACGGGATGCCGTGCCTTCAATTCACTTAAACAAAGATGCCTGAGCACAGGAGATCCACTGAGCTCTAAAAAACCCACTAAAATACATGCGAATGCATAGAAACCACAGTGACTGCCCACCAATAAACCAACTGTAGCACAGTTTGACATGTCCCCTCCCTTCCCTGAGTCCCTGAGCACTGAGTGGGTCACAGAGAAGGAAATGTTTTGGAGCACTGCATAAAATGGGAATAGTTACTCACAGAAACAAAGTTGCTGGCAGTGACACTAAGGGACAGCTAGGGAAGCTGTGGCTCATATTGCAGTAACACTGAAACTGTTGCTTATTGAGATCAGGGCTCCACTGTGTCAGACACTGTACATATAATAAGAAACAGTCCCCAGGGCCATTCAATTAGGCAGGACACAAACACAGGGGTGATGTGACTTGCGCAGCAGCACACAGGAAATCAGTGGCAGAGCTGGGTCACTTGACTCACTGTGTCCCAGTTACAGGATCACGTTGTCTCAAAAAAGCACTCTGAGCATGAAAGGACATGGATGGCGCCGAGCTTCCCAATATGCTGGAACATGGCAGGGACGCTGCCAGCTCTTACTCAAAGCTGCTTGCCCACAGGCTTTCAGAGTCCGATCACCAACATGTGACATCACGCCAGCCCCCACGTTACAACATATCTACAGTCAACAAGTCCCTTCCCAACTCCACAGTCACCTATCTACCGTGTGGAGCTAGACAAGTGGGGTAGCCGCTACAACCATTTACTGCTTTACCACTGAAGCCTGCAGGGGAGAAGGATCGTATAAAGAAACATTCTGTTTTCTTTTCATGGCCCTTCCAGAAGGTGACAGAGACCAAAGGGCCATTAAGCAGATGCTGAGAACCAAGGGTACCCAGTCTGAGCCGGGCAAACTGCTTCTATACTGATGGAGAGATCTGGAGGGACCTGGTCACAACTCCTAGCTAAGGGAAGACCAAGTTGAGTAACAGGGTGAAATCCAGCTGGACATGCTGGGGAGCAGCCTGCTTCTGAGAAGGCTGAATTTCACCACGACCATCCAGGAGTTCACCGAAACCCCCTATTGCTTCGCTGGAGCAGCCTGACACTGGGCACAGACAGACAGACATATTGGAGGTGCCAACACCAGCTGCAACGGCCACATCTGCAGGGCTCTGTAGCCGGGAAACCCTCCAGCGCAGGGTGCAGGGACACCCGCCAGCTTTCACCCAGCTTCATCTAGGGTCAGAGTGTGGGCGAGGTAGTTACATTCGTAGGGCTGCAGGGTCCTGTAACAGCTACAATGTAACAACAGCCCATCCTCCTTCCCCGTTCAAAGCTGCAAGCGAGCCCAGCGCAGCCCGGTCCAACCTAACCCCGCTGACGCGGCTGCTAGGGTCAGGCTTCCTGCCGTGCATCCGGGAAGACGGGGGCACGCCGGCTATTTGTCTCAGGCCAAGCGCAGCCCCAGGCTCCGGCTGCACCTGGTGCCCCCGGGGCCGGCTCTGGCCCTCTCCCCTCGCGGTGAGGCGCGCCCGGCTGGCCGCCCCCGCCAGCGCGCAGAGCC
>NW_005841851.1:1975902-1988867 GCF_000455745.1 Alligator sinensis | reverse complement strand
AGCCGGCCCAAGCGCCCCCTGGGTGAGGCTTGCCCTTTCCCGAGCCCCCAGGGTGTGCTTGCTTGGAAAGTCCGCAGCCAGAGAAGGATTCAGACAGGCCACCCGGCCGCCGCCGCAGCAGCCCAGCGGAGCTGGCATCCCCTCCCTACGGCCACAGGCATCGGGTTTGTGCAGAGAGCAGGAAACGAGGGCACGTGTTCATTCCCAACAGCCCTGCCAAGCAGCCACACTCGGAGAGAGCAGAAATCATTGACCACAAAGTCATGCAAGCCAAATACAAACGGGAGCAAACGCCAGAACGGGGACAGTGATATTTTCCTTTTTAGAAAAACAGTCGAGAGAGAGAGAGAGAGAGAGAGAGAGAGAGAGTCACAGGCTCAATTCCTGTTTCACCTGGAGAGACATCTAAATGCTATTTAGCTGTCTAAAAGTGGATGCGTAAGTGGCACTAAGTTCCAGGTACATACATTTTTAGATCCTATTTCCCCCGGCACTGTGAAACTTGTCATTCTCCAAATGCTCGGAAGGAATCCACTACGGCCATGGTTGCTTTGCACAGGGGAGGATCCAAGGGGGTGCGCTTGCACCCAGAGACGGCCGTAGCAGGGTGCAGTGGCGGTGGGGGGGAGGCGAGCAGGCAGGCATGAAGCCACTTGGCTCCGCGGGGCCCCCCAAAGCACAGCGCTTGGGGTAGTTGCCCCCATTCATGCCCCCCTAGGGAAGGCCCTGCTTGCACCTCCCCCTCCCCCTCGATTCCTCCTCCACTCAAAGTTTGAAACAAATTGCCTAGCAGTGGCGGCAGCATTTCTAGTCAGGCCGCGCTGAGGGAGTCAATTGACTTCATGGCTCATTATAATTTACCTGATCCCTTCTAAATACTTCTAAACCCTCTCCTCTATTTAGTGGTCTTGATGCTCCACCAGTCAAGCTAGCCTTCGTTCTGCAATTCTGCTGTCTGTTAGTTGCTCCTGGTAATGAAGCTCCTATTTCACAGCCCTGCAGATTGTTTTTAACTCATTCCAGTGAAGTTATATTTGTTTTTGCTTCAATCTTAAACTGAATAATATGTCCCTAGGCCCTAGTGTACAAGTAAAACTTCTAGTTTGAGAAAAATGTGATGATGGACCTCACCATCTGCACCCGCCTTTTCGCAAGTCTGGATCTGCTAGTGGCTTTGCTTGCTCAGAGAGAGCTTGCCTCGCCTCTCAGCTGGGAGATGGAGATTGAGCACCATGGGAAGGTTCAGGACTGACAGGATAGTGGACAGGGCTGAGTAGCCAGAGTTGCTCTTCAGCTCTCCTTCCACAAGACATTCAGGCAAATGAATAGACCTCTGTGAAATATCAGCCTTCTAGCTGTGCACCGAAGAAAGGAAACCACATTGAGATGAAAACCTGCACGATACACTTCTTCCCTTCGGTGTCAGAAAGGAAGATTCGGTAGGAATTTTTTTTTTAAGCCACTTCAGAGAGTCTCAGCTCTGGCCATCTCAGGATTTTAAGAACAGCATGAAGCAAAGTGTTGTTTAATGCATGCCATAAATTGCTATTTGCTCTCGGGATAAGCAAGAAAGTCTCCTGCTGTCTGTGGAACACATGCTCTGGGAGGCAGTGTGTAGTGGATTCATGTGCCATGTACACCGCACCCAGGAACAGGGGATGGAGACCAGAGCCCAGGGCATTTGGTACTGAAAACAAGACACTAAGCTAGGAGGTCCTATACTTTCAAAAGGCAGCTTCTCTCTCATGCATGTTCCTCCTGCTTTGACATGGAGTGGCCCAAAGTGGAACAATCTACAGCAGAGACAGCCAATGCATAGCTCAAAAGAGCCTACTGAAGACATCTTACAGGGGTGTAGGCTGTAGCCGTGTTGGTCTAAGGACATAGGCAGACAAGGTTCTTTGGGTGAATCTGATATCTTTTATTATATTAAGTTGGTCTAATAAAAAATATCAGATTCACCCAAAGAACCTTGTCTGCCTACTGAAGACCTGGGCATTAATGCTTAAAATGCTCCTTGCCCAAGTGTCAGCATGATGTATGCATTTCCCTCATCTACTGGACAGCTGCCCAGAACCCATGTGCTGGGCTGCACAAAATTTGATGCCAGTTCTCCTGGAGATGGGGATCCCCAGAAACTACTGGAGAGGGAGTACTGACAGTGGGTCCCTACAACAATTGAATGGCCTGTAGTAGATGAGAGCTAAGAACCTGGCTGTTAAACCTATTCCATCAGTAACAAAATGGAATTGTATTTTTCCATAACCCTCTGTTCTCATTTTTTTTTAGCTTAAAATATGGGGGCAGGAGAGGGGTGGGGGGTGGGGGGATCTTGTTCATCAGTCCTTGGAAGATTCCCGTTCTCAAATCCTCATAATAGGATCTTTCTTTGCACATGAAGTATAAATTTGCTTGGAAAACAGAGGCCAACACTTTCTAACCCCTCCTTCCCCCCCAGGAATCAAACCGATTTATCTGATCTATTTTCAGAGCTATTGAAAACTCCCAAGTTTCACTGAGGTCAATAAGAGCTTCAGCATCTCTGCAAATCAGGTTGCATTGGGCCCCTGATCACACAAACAATGAGACAAGTGCTTATATTTTAAAAATGAAAAGTCCCATTGCATATGCCACTGAAGTCATCCATCTTTGCAGAGAGGAGACCTTATTTAGATGCCTAAATATAGATGTATCTAGGAGCCCTTCATTAGATACAGTGATGTGAAGCGTGCACATTTGAAGACTACCCTTGCAAAGGTCAAATCCCATGGTTTCAGCAGGTGTATTTGGATTTCAAAGCTGATAAAAGAAAATTATTTTAGACAATGCATGACTGGTCTGTGGTACTCACTGTCTCGTGATAATTCAAATGATATAAATATAACTATCAGTCACAGTATTAAATTAGCTCTTGAATATAGGGATGGCATTGGCTTAACAGTGAAATCTATCACTAGAGCTCACATGCTGAACTGAAAAATAACTCATACCCATGAAATGGTTGGATGTTCTGGGGCTACAAGGCCTACTATATTATTAGAGGGACTTAGGTATATAGTTAACTCATCTGATGGGGGCTCATGATTAGATAGAGCTCCTAAAGCCTGCATAGGCCCCTGAACAAGTTATATAACTTGTCTGTTTTCTTTCTTTAAAATGTAATAATATGCTTAGTGTTTTCAAACATGAAGGTTTAAATTAAATTAATTTAATTTAATTTAATTTAATTTAATTTAAACTTCACAGTCAGGGCGGCTAGGATCTGGAACCAACTTCCAAGGGAAGTGGTGCTGGCTCCTACCCTGGGGGTCTTTAAGAAGTGGCTTGATGCCTACCTGGCTGGGATCATTTGAGCCCAGTTTTCCTCCTGCCCAGGCAGGGGGTCGGACTTGGAAGATCTGCAAGGTCCCTTCCGACCCGACTTCTATGATTCTATGATAAGGTAGGCCTCTTTAAGTTCATATTTGGCCACCTAAATAAAAGACTAAAGAATTGCTGAATAAACCCAAATCCCACCAACGTTTTCACAGACATTGTTCATATCATTTGAGGCTTCCTTTTTTTACAAAATCCTCTCCCTCTAAATTTCATACAAATCCCGCCCAACCAAAAGAACAAAAAAAAGAAAAACGAAAAAAACAAAACAAAGCAAAGGGCATTTTCAACCAGTTATCATCATTTGGTAAATGATTTTTTAATTAAATGTGCTGTAGCAGCAAGTATTACTGTGGTTGTACAGACCTTAAATTTTCTCAAGGAGAGGATCTGCCACCATGATCATTTGATTGTTTGCACGTATTTCTTTACCTCTTAGTCTGAATTAGTTTCCTTGGTGCTCACTTTCTGTAGGTGACAGTAGGACAGATGGGCTTTGCTGTTACCAGTGTTTGCAGTAAGCACATTTTAAACTCCTGTACTCACATACTTAGTTACCTGGATTAAGTCCTGCTTTTTGCCACCTATTGTAAATGGGAAAGAGGAGGAGGAAGCATCCTGTGTCTCCCTATCAACCCATTTTCTCTGCCGGTGAGGAGATTGTACACAGATAGGAACCAACTTCTCAACCAGAGTCCAAAGTTGCAACATGGTTTTCCTTGAGAAACATTCACTTTGCCCCAGATAAGAACTGTTTTGGGAAAGTGATCTGACTTATTGCCTTATTTAACAACGAAATTACTACAGGTTGAGCCAAGGCACAAAAGGATCAGAAGATATTATCTTGGCTTTGATCTCTTTCCTTTACCTTTTATGGATTTTTGCAGTGCATTTGTGCTTTGTTTTCTTATAACCATTTGCTGTGACTATGCTTTTATAACAATTCACAGGAGTGATCACTGAATGTCTGAAGACACTTATTGGCCCAAACTGTAAATCTGTCCCAGGTGAGGTTATGAAAGCTCAAAGTGAGGCTTCTGCTTACTAAACCAATCATCACAGATCCATCTTTCTGAATGTAAAAGGAACTCTGGGGTAGACTCGGAGCTACAGACAGTCAGGACAGGAAGGAGGAAGTTCTGGGTACCAATCGAGTGGGAAGAGAAGGGAACCAACATCAGAAGCCAGGATCTGATGAAAATGATCACTCAGTTTCCAAGTCCCCCTGCACTCTGCTAAAACCGGACAGCTTAGAAGAGTGCCTAAAGGGACAGGGCCAAACTCTACATGGGTACAACTCTGATGGAGTACTGCTTCTTTTCCCCACCAGGGGATTTGAACCTTAATGAAATGAAGATATGTCCACTAGGGACTAGACATTTACTTCCCCATTACCATTGCAAATGCATAGTGTGCATGGTGAGCCAAACATACCAGGAGCAGTTCTCTCAAGGGGAATATCAGGAAACCCCATCTATCATGTTAAGGAAGGTTTCTGAGAGGGAATTAATTGAGGTTGTTCTGGGCCTGAACCAAGGCCCAATGAAGCCGGTGTCCAGACTGTCATGCACTCCTGTGGCCTTTTTCCTCTCACATTACCCTAATGAGGACCAAAAGTGGCAAAAGCCTGGAGGGAGCAGGTGAGGGGGGAGCATCATCCTTTTTGTCCTCAGCACCTACTCTGAAGTCACAAGGGGCCTGTTACTGTGATCAGTCCAGCCAAATATAAAAGGGAGATTATAATGATGTCTGGTATGAAAAAAACCACCCTCCAGCTTCCTGGCTGCCTTACACAGACCTTTTTCAGAGTCAGAGAAGACAGTGGAGCACATTGGCAGGGGAAGAGAGCAGGGCTGAAGTGAGGTCTCTGCCCGATGTTCCTAGTTTTGTGCTACCTGTAGAAGCAGATTTCCTTACCTTCTGCCCCAGAGTCTCCTGACATCACTGTTACACTATGCTCACATGAAATCTCCCACACTCTGGCTCTATGGGGAAAACAGCCTTATCTTAAGTGAGGGTTCAGTATTTCGCTGCTGGGTAACTGCTGTATCCTTGTGCCAGGGAAGACACTGATTTTTCCTTTTATTGATCTGATTCTTTGGCATTTGTATCATTTCAGGGTGAATCACACGATATTCCATCCACTGCTACTTTGAGAAAGAAAGAGTTTGCTGACAGGGCAATATGCATATTTTTTAATAGCAAAGGTTATCTAAATGGTCACCACAAACAGCAAACAGTTTGTATAGCAGGCGAGTGCTTCATGCCATTCCATTAGAGCTGTTCTGTTAACAAGGTGACTGTCTGTACTGGGCAAGAATATGCGAGTCCTTTATCACAACGAGCCCTTTGGCAAGTTTACTGCCATGAGAACTGCTGTACACATGGCAGGCCAGCATCTACCCAACAGAGAGAAGCTTCTTTTTGCTTGGGAGTCTTTTCGGAAACCTGGCGAACAATGCAGCATGAATGGTGGAAGTATATGGCGCTTGCCCTTTGTCTCACTTCCTCCTGGAACTGTGGATTCTGGGCAGTGTCTGGTGGGCCAAGCTTCTGCTGCAGAATAATTTTGGAACCCTTTTAGTAAAATAAGTCATTTCTGTTCCTTCCTTCTTTACCTCCTGGCCTGCTCAGGCAGTGAAGAGAACGAAGATAAAATGAAGATTAGGACTCCTTTTCCTTGGCTTTAGGGGGTGATTAGCTTGTCAATGAAAACAGCAAGCATAACAGGTAATGTACACAGAAAAGGGGTGTGTTATCTGCTCTCCTGGCTCGTTCGGAGGGGGCTGCAACAGCAGCAACACTCTAAACCAAGCATTGTACAGTATAGACAACTTTCACAGAGATGAAAGGAGGAGTCACAGAGGAAGCCATGGGGGCACTCCCACTCAGCCCACAGCCACTTCCCCAGGGGATTAGAGGCACAAGCGGGGACAGCACAGGCCAGGGAGTCTCTTGCTTGCCCCACTATATTCTGTCCTCAGTTGGGTCTCTCCATGCCTGTTTTCTACCACTATAGAAGTGGTATATAGGTCTGTGCTGCCCTTGTAAACATTGGAAGCTTCACTATGGTTTGGGAAGTGCCCTGAGAATCTCAGACAGAAGGCACCAAGATAGGTGCTGTCACCGCATGCCACTCAGCACAGCCCTGAGGAGCAGGTAATGATCCTGGGGTTCCCTCTTTGACGATGGAGGCATGTCATATTGAGTGAAATAGTTTGAATGTTTGTAAAGGTTGCCCATTAGCCAGTTTCAGGAAGAAGATAGGATTTATCTCCTTATCTAGCTCATTGTTTCGGAGCTACGTGCAAAATGTCCTGACTTCACTTAAAGCCTTAATTTAAATTGTATCTTTAGAAGTCTTTTACAAAGAAAGCAAATATCCTGAATTCCGAGACATCAAAGCCTAAGGCCTTTTAACCAAATTGCTAAGAAAAGAGTATTTACAGTGATATGGAAGTCTCCCCAAGAATAATTTAAAATGCTCAACAAAGGTAATTTCTGTTGAGTAAGATCCGAGCCCAAATTTGGGAGTTATGATAAGTTGAGTAGGAGGAGCCCACTGACGGCAGCTCACTCAATAAAAACCTGTAACTTACTGTCCCAATTTGGAGGTGACTTCACTTGCAGAACAACGAAGGAAGAATCGCAAGTGTAAGCTCGGATTAGATTGATCACCTAATCCAACCTCTCCGTGAACACGAATCTCTTAGTTCACGCTGAAGCCGCGGAGCACCTGAAAGGGACTGAAGGAAGGGGACGTAGTCCTATCACTGGTGAGCCCAGCTCATTGAATCGTATTGCTGAGGCCAGCCTATTGAACCGTACTACTGAGGCCAACCCATTAAATCGTACTACTGAGGAATGAAACTATATTTTGGTATTTGGCTTCTCGGAATTCTAGGATTGTAAGTATATTATGAAAAATAACAGTATTGATTCAAATTTAACTTTTAGTTGTAATTGTAGTTGTTTTAGTAACACTAATTCTTATAGCATTGTTTGGGAAGGAAGTGCATTCGGAGCATTGTTTCTGATATATGTAATTATTGTGTTTTTAATGTTTGTGGTGTTTCTTAAAGCTAAGCAGTGTTCTATACGTAGCAAAGAGTTTTAAAATAAAATTGAGTTGTATAAATTAAGTGTGTAATCATTGTGAAATCGTTCAATCAGCTAACTACTCCCCCAACCAGTGCATCAAAATGGATCAGTAAATTGTGTGGGATTTTCTCTATTCCATAACCCACTAGAGACAAGGCACAGGCAGCCAAGGCACTCATTTCCCAAAGTTGTGTGCTCAAGTGCCACCACCAACATGGCACTTGGTATTCAAACCACGCGAGCTGCATGCAGGCATCCCGTCTAATTGGTTATGGCAGCAATTTCCACAACACAGTGTGGACCAGTAGCATGCAAATAAACTAGTGCTACCAGGATGGTACCAGCAATTCTCCTTGAACAATCAGACATGGATAATGTTCTAGGGAACAATCAAGGCCCCCTTTTCTCAAAGTCTTTGTTTCCTTTGGAAAATCAGCATATTCCCTTTGTGTTCCTTGCAGGACCCCATTCCTATACACTGGAAGGCCCCTTTCATAGAGACTCCACATGGAAACAAAAGTCCAGAACCTCATGTTCAGCCTCTCAGTCTTTTCCTGGGAAAAGATCATAAGGCATCAGTATGGCCAAGTCCCAGAGGGGCAAGATCCATAGAACTGGCTTAATAGTCACAAGCAAATTCTGTATTCGCTTCTTCTCCCTTCTAGTTTCTGATCCTCCAAGGCACATACTGGAAAAAGTTTTTCAAGCTTTTTTTTCTAGAACTAGGAGGCTTAGAGACTTTTTATGCTGATAAACCTGAGATTTTTATCCTATCCATCCAGGAGTAGAGCTAGTTCCTGAAAAACTCTGAACAATGCAATAAACACATGCCAGCAGTTGGCAACCTTAATGTGGGAACAACACAGCTTCAGATATGGGATTCAGAAACAACTTCCCAATTTCAGCCCCTGGAGTCTGACCTGACATTTCACAGCCAAGGAGTTTGGTCAGTATTTGGGGTTTTATTCTATCCCACTGTGAAACGAGACGGGAAGCCATGAAGTTAGGGTAGAATTCTGGGTTTTTTGTACGTGCAGTTTTGGTTCAGGTCCATCTCTAGTGGGATGCAAAAAGAGGGAGGAGGACGGAGAAACATCTGATATGATAAGCAGTGCAAGTTCTTCTTCCTTTGAATGCATGCCTCATTTTGGGGATGAAATAGATTCTCTGAGGCCTCGTACAAAAAATCCTTTCACAACCTACAGTATTGGAGACAATAATGCAGCCACAACTCTCCAGCGAGCTCTCAGTCGCCGGCACAGTGGGCATCTCTACAGCTTTACACTTCAGGAATCATCACTTGTCAGCAGTGGTGGCAGGAGGGCATCACTTCTCGGTGGCAGTGGTGGGGTGATGGAATTCTTTCCCTTCCTCCTCCACGGGAATCATGACATCGTTTCCTGGGAATGATTCTGTCTCCTGCTCTGGATAGTGCATTGCCCCATCCATTTCCACTGGGTTTTCTTGGGCCTCAGCATCACTGTCATACCCTCGAACGGCACAGTTCTTGCCTCCGGACACTTCCGAGATGGAGCCCACAATCACTGTGTCTGCTTTCATGATGTAAATTTTCTCTAAATAAAGAAGCACAAGGGCATTAGTACTGAGTAGTGTTTGCTGTCATATCTGTTGCTGACCCCAGCAGGTTCCTTCAGAGTCCCTGAGCTGATATGCCCCGAAGTGCAGAGGTATATTGTTCAGGCCCATTTAGCTTCACTCTCCCCTCGGATAACTGGTTACACTGGGGTAGGGATGCCCTTTGAAAGGCACTGCAGTAATTATGAAGAGTCTGGGGATGTTTCTAAGGCTCTGTTCATTTAGACCTGAGCACAGCATGGGACAGGGGCAATAAAGAAGGGCCCCCTGAAATATTCCTTTTGGACTAGTGTCACATGGTCACTGGTCCCTTCCAGTAACATAGGCCTGATCTCTGGTGGCCATAGCCTTTTTGCCCACTTCTCAAACCCAAGCCTTTAAAAGGAGACTGACGACTAGCACAGAGCCTTCCTCGCTGCATGCACGCTTAGAAATGAAAAGACTGCTCCACTGCCTGACTGCCTCACAACAGCCAACGCCAAGGCACTGGTGTCCCTGTGGCTTACAGCAGGGTCCAGCAGAGACTTATCTCTTCCACATTTACTGGAAAGGCTGGATCTGCAACTGGGGTATATTTGGGTCAGGACAGTGGAGCTGGCAGACAAGTAAAAGTAGGAAGAGTAATGTCATCTTAATGACAGCTTGGCAGGCTGTGCAATACAATCCCCGCACTTAGGCACACACGGGTTTATGGGATTCGCATCTAACTTTGTGGGGGAATCCAGCTTGTGCCAGACTTGTATTCTGCTCCCCCCATTTTCAATAAACCCATTGGCCTCACCGATCCGGTTATTAGTGTGGTCCCTCACACGAGCATCGACTGGGCAATCTAGGGAATTTCCGCTGCTCTGGTTCACCTCGGCCAGACTCAGCTCAGGCCCATGAGTTTTCTCTGTGCTGGAAGGCGAGTTGTTGTTGGTTTCCATGTTGGGGCTGCTGGTAATTAGCTCCCTCTCTTCTGGCCCCTTTTCAGCTTTCAACATACTGATTCTCCTCTGTTGGTAGAAAAAGGAGGTTACTGGGGTGAATATGCCACATAACATCCTGGATACCAAAAGGGCGATGACTTGCTGTAGCTACAGAAACAGGTCAGCCACAATGAGAAGAAAACTCAGAAATAGTAAATGCCTGTCATCAGGGTGGGTGAAATTCTCCCAAGTGTCCAAGTGACTTAGGAACCACTGTCCCATTGGGGGTATGCTCCTAAGTCACTTTGGATAGCTTTACTCAGATGCAGATAGACTACTAGTGATATTGAGGGAAGAGACAATGAACATTCGGCACATAATTCCCCCTGAATGCAACCCTTTGGAACCAGTTTACATGCTTTTTGTGCCTCTCCTAGGAGTCTATCAGCATCTTAAGGTAAACCTGCCCCATCAGCATTTTGCAGATATCTCCCCAATCTAAAAGCATTCTATGCATATAATCAAATCAACCCATGGTACATTCTTCCTTTTCGCTCACAAGTAAACCAATGCACAGAAAATCTAAGGCCATGAACTGAAAAACAGACCCCAAAACCACCTATAGCAGAAGAGGCAGGAATAAAAACCAGGTCTCCCGGCCTGTGCCTTTACTGCAACCCATCAGCTCTGGATACACGGAGCATACTACACAATTTTAAAGCACTAGTAGGACCAGCCTGGCCTGCACAGGGTTGTGGCATATACAAAAAAGGAGTATTCTTAGCAAAACGCTGGAGGGTAGGGCTAGGATTCAGAGTGACCTAGAGACATTGGAGGAATGGGCCATGAGGAATCTCATGAGGTTCAACAAGGACAAGTGCCAAGTCCTGCACTTAGGAGGAACAATCCCACGCACCAGTATAGGCTGGGGGCTAACTGTCTGGGCAGCAGCTCTGCAGAAAAGGACCTGGGGGTTACAGCTGACAATAAGCTGAATATGAGCCAGCAATGTGCCCTTGTTGCCAAGAAGGCTAACAGCATACTGGGCTGCGTTGGTAGGTGTGTTGCCAGTAGGTCAAGGGAAGTGATTATTTCCCTCTATTCAGCACTGGTGAGGCCACATCTGGAGTCCTGTGTCCAGTTCTGGGCCCCCCCATTACAGAAAGGATGTGGACAAATTGGAGAAAGTCCACCGGAGGGCGACAAAAATGGTTTGGGGTCTGGGGTGCATGACTTCTGAGGAAAGACTGGGGGAATTGGGCTTATTTAGTCTAGTGAAGAGGAGACTGAGAGGAGACTTAATAGCAGCCTTCAATTACCTGCAGCAGGGTTCAAAAGAGGATGGAGCTGGACTGTTCTCAGTGGTGGCAGATGACAGAACAACAGTCTCAAGGCAGCAAGGGAAGTTTAGGTTAGATATTAGGAAGGATTTTCTCATGAGGAGGGTAGTAAAGCACTGGAACAGGTTACCTAGAGAGGTGGTGGAAGCTCCATCCTTGGAGGTTTTTAAGACCCAGCTAGACAAAGCTTTGGCTGGGATGATCTAGTTGGGGCTGGTCCTGCTTTGAGCAGGGGTTTGGACTAGATGACTGCCCGAGGTCCCTTCCATCCCTCATTTTCTCTGATTCTAAAACTATCGCTCTCCTGCAACTGGAGACGGGAGTAGAGACGGGAGTAAAGTGTGTCGTGTAGCAGACTCTTCTATCCTCTGTTCTGGTGGTAGCTGCCTTTTAGCAGTCCAGCATCGTGGGATTTTGGGTGCAGCCAGCACTTCAAGCCACACCTGTTGGGTTTAATCTGTTCTTGCTCCACATTTAGAAGGGAGGCAGGTGCCAAAAAGCACAGAATCAAACTTTGCAGCTGGGTCATTTGGGAGCAAAATAATACCGCAGGAATGGAAAACCAATGGCACAGAAACTTCATCTACTGACTGCAAGGGGCTGGTGCCACCTCATGGAGGATCCAGGCAAGAGCAAAAGCTAAATTGAAGGCCTATAACTTCAATTTGAAACCACTCCCAGCAGCATCTCAGAAATATCAAGCTGGAGAGACAAGCAGAGCAGCTCTCCTCACTGCCCGGGGTTAACAATGGGCCTGATTAAGAACACAGAGCTCAGTGGGCTCCTAGCTCTGTTTCTATGTGGTTGGATCAGCAAAAAATGAAAGCGGGACTTTAAAATGTTTGCATGTGTCTGACTCATTTTCCGTGGAGGCAAGAGAGGAAGTTTCCTGAGGGGCAGAATCTGGCATTGAAACACTGGCAATCACGGCAGCACCTTACAAAAGCAGGAAAGCTCGAAACCTCAAAAGGAAAATATTCTACAGGTAAACTGAAATGCTTTGGAAGCGACTGAAATTTCTCTCAAGAGCCAGCTCAGGACAGCCAGAGGCTTAGCATCATAGAAAAGGAGGGCTGGAAGGGACCTCACAAGGTCATCTAGTAGTCCAACCCCCTGCTCAAGGTAGGATCAGCCATTGCCAAACCATCCGGTACAAGTGCTTGTCCAACTTATTCCTAAAAGTACACAAACAACACTGTTGCACAGCTACAAAGTAGGCCTGTGTGAAGAAGCTAGTATTTGCTTTGGATTCGGCCAATTGAGGGGACTGATTCGATTCAGTGATTTGAATCACTGTCCCGATTCGATTCAGCTGAATCTGATTCGGAGATTCGGCAGCAGCCGAATCAGGCCAGGCCCATCCCCTGCCCCTGTCCCAGCCCAGCAATGGCCGCCTCACCTGCCCCAGCTCCTCGCACTTGGGGGCGGAAAAAAGCCCTGGCTCAGCAGGTGCTGCTGGGCAGGGTGTGATCCCTGCTGCCCCCCACTGCCCCACAGTGCATGGGGGGCTCTACATGAGCCCCCGAACTGCCCCCCCGCTTCCCCAGCCCCAACATGGGTGCCCTGCACAGGAGAGCTCCAACCCTTTAAGAAAAAAAAACCCGACAAAACCCTGGGACTCACCACTCCTGCCGGCAGGGGCGAT
>NW_005841851.1:1957630-1975763 GCF_000455745.1 Alligator sinensis | reverse complement strand
AAGCAATGGGGGAAAGGGGGAACAGGCAGAGGATGGGGCCTGGCAGGGGTCCTGCCATGGTCCCCTACTCCTCCTCCAGCCCCCTCCCTCCCCCACCTCTAGTACTTACCAGCTCCGAGTCCAGCTGCAGCTCCCTGCTGCAGCCACTGGGGGCTGCCCAAATCATCAAAGCTCTCTAAATCTTTGTTGAAGATTCAGAGAGCTTTGAATCGATTTGGACCTTAAAACTGGTCCCCTGATTCGATTCGGATTCGGAGATTCAGCCACTGAATCGGACCGAATCTCCTCCGAATCAAATCACCACCCGAAGCTTTGCATAGCCCTACTACAAAGTACATTACCCCCAAACATCAAGAGCACCTTAACCAGCCCCAGAGGAACGAGGACTGTCACGAGCTGCAGCTGCAAGGGTTGTTAAAATGCACTTGAGATGCCAACCAAATGCCTTTTCAACCCAAATAACCAAGCTGCAGTAAACTTCCAGTGCTTCGCTGGAACCGGGTGGAAGTTAATGGAGTTTTGACAATTGAACGGAGCTGAGCCTCTGCTCCCTGCTGTTAGTGTGGTTACTGATGCTGGTCTCATTCCTCTCTATGCTGGGGTGTTTCCACTTCGATTTCACGGTATTTTGTAATGTGTCGGGAACCTCCCTTTTGATATGTGTTATTCTTTCCAGAAAGTCACATGGGCTAACTAGTGGCAGCTCATACCATCCCACTGGGCACTGACTGCCTGGACTGCCACCAGCCTAACCATATCCTCAACAAGACCCATTTTACAAGAAGCCACATGGGCCCATGCTGCAGAGAGGGAAGTGGAAGAAGGGATTCCCCCATCACAAGGGCTGATGGGGCTGAGCTGGGAAGTTCACATCCAAGCTTCTCCCAAATGCTGAGGCCGGGTCATCTCTGGGATTCTCAGGACTGCTATATTCCAATGACCCCGGGCTGGGCCTAGCATTGACTACTGAGCAAAACTCCCATTAGGCACAGGACCTGGCTGGGGATTTTGCTAGAGTAAGTGCTTCAGGGCCAGGAGCCAAACATTGAAACAATAAGGACTAATGCACTAAATATTTGTGTCTGCCAAAGCATCACTGATGACAACAAAAAGCACACTTAGAGAAAGCTGTAACTGTTAGTAACAGGACATTTAAAAAATATCTATAATTATTTTTATGGGAAACCAGAGTGATTTGCATACTTACTGCACAAGTCTTCATCAAATCGGGCCCTGGGAAGCAAAGAGGAAAAACCAATTACTATAACCTCCCCCGTGAGGTTCAACAGCAACAGGAAGTATATCAGCATTTGCCCCAATGGATCTCAAATTGTTTTACAAAGCAAGATACTTGTGATATTATTTCCCTTTCCCACAACATGCAGACACTTCTGGAGTGAATTAGCTATAGTGTAACTCAGCTCTGTGACTATTCTAATTCATAGATTCATAGATGTTAGGGTCGGAAGGGACCTCAATAGATCATTGAGTCTGACCCCCTGCATAGGCAGGAAAGAGGGCTGGGTCTAGATGACCCCAGCTAGATGCATATCCAACCTCCTCTTGAAGACCCCCAGGGTAGGGGAGAGCACCACCTCCCTTGGGAGCCCGTTCCAGACCTTGGCCACTCGAACTGTGAAGAAGTTCTTCCTAACGTCCAGTCTAAATCTGCTCTCTGCTAGCTTGTAGCCATTATTTCTTGTAACCCCCGGGGGCGCCTCGGTGAATAAAACCTCACCAATTCCCATAAAACCTCACCAATTAATAGTGCAAGCCAAGTAATAAAGCGACATGCCACTAGAGAAAGACTGAGTCGTGCCTGACAGATGGCCATGGCAGTGCTTCCTGGCATTGTTGGAAGACATTTATACCCTATGGTGGGGAAGGCAGCCGAAGAACAGAACATCAAACTGAAGTGTCAAGGGGAGGTTGGCTGGGCAAAATGGCATTACACCTGGGCTTTGGTTAAGCTGCTGTGATTAGCACCCCCCTGCTCATGTGACGCTTGTTACAAAACTGCTGGAGATTAGGGACATTGGCTTTACCACTCAGGTGAGAAATGACACCTCCAGCCTTGTGATGTCCCAGGCATTGCACAGGAGCCCAGATTCTGAGATGAGGACACAAGAAGTATTTTCCTAATTGACCAATGACTCACCTTGAGATCCAGGCCTGGGTTGTTGTGTAGGGACTTGGTACACATTAGGAGCTGCTAGAAGAAACAATAAGTTCAGTAGCAGGCACAAGGCAGCTCCGGGATATGTGGGGAGCTACACTTGGTTGTTAGCAATGAAGGTTTTCCAGCTGCAGATGCTTCCTACTGTCCTTGCTCACAGCAGGCCAATATTCTTCAGAAGGCACCAGGTGCCACCATTCCCTCCCCATGCCACCTCCAAGTATCTCCCTGAGCTGCCTATGAGCTCCCATTTTATGCCAGCACCATTGTCTTCTTCCTAGGAAATCCCTTGTCTCAGGATGCACAGGTGGGGATTTGCCTGCCGCAGCCAAGCCTCCCAGAAGCTGGTAACTCTCCCTTCTCCCCAACACATCCCAGGACCACCCAAATCTCTGGAGAGTCTCCACTCCAAGCAATTGACACCTGAAGCATCACCTGCATGCCTATGGTTAATGCACAGCTTGGAAACTCACTCTTCCTTATGAGGGTGAAGATCCGCCGCTTGCAAAACTTCTTTTGCCAAAACACTCCCATGGCCCCAAGCAACAACGTCACTGGGAGGACCACCATGACCCAGGGAATGAAGCTGCCATTCTCTGCAACAGAAAGTGAGGGGGCCAAGAAGTGAAGGATGAAGAGAGAGAGAGAGAGGGAGTCTCATTAATGGAGCCTCAAGGTTGAAAGCCCAGGACAACAACATATAGAAAGGGAAAAGGAGGTTTATCACAGGAACCTTTTCCTCCAGGGCTGTTACCTTCCTTCACAGTCTTGCCTGTGGCTACACTTGAGGTCAGGAAAGTGCCAGCAGCTGGCTTTGTATCTGCTCCACCGGCGGTTCCTCCAGCAGTTGGATGGACATTGCCAGAGGTCACATTGCTCAGGAGGAGGCTGGTATGGGTTGCCCGTCTGGAGTCAACAGGATGCTCAAGGTGGGAAGGCTGGCTTTTCCCACGAGGGGGTTGGGTGTGTTGGGAGGGCACCCCGGCTGGCTCAGTGCCCTGGGTACTGTTTTTAAATGTTGCAAGCGTAGGGACCCAACTGAGGACGTTGGGAGATGGCTCCTTGCACACTTGGTCGTGGGTGGCGTTTCCTTTGGTCATCACTACCTTGCTCAGCTTGGCACAGCTGGGGAGGTGAAGGAGAGCATGAGATGGAGGGTGGCAGAAGGAAATACGTCAAGGCTCTCTGGGGGATGAGTTTCTCCATGCGACAGACCTCCCTTGGGCTGGCTGTGCCTGTATCTACGCAACAGGATCACCCACCTTCTTTTCCCCATAGCATCAGCTTTTCAGCCAGATCCCAACCTAACTTCCATAGCACCTGAAGAAGTAGGCTGTAGCCTACAAAGCTTATGCCTCTCTGAATGAGCCAGTCTATAAGGTGCCCTCCTACCCTGCATTCACATTCAAGTTTAACTCTTCCACTCAAGTGAGCTCTGAATTAGGCAAGGAGGATTCATTCCTCTCTACTTGAATCGTCTACGGAAAGAAAGCAGTCACCAGGGGACCCCCCAGATGCCACACACTAGCCCAAAGCTGCCCCCCTCCTCCTTTACCCTCTCCCTGCCCCCAGGTGAATTTGGTTGGTTTGCACCAGTAGATCACAGGCTTCCAGCCAGCTCCTCCACCAGCTTGAAACAACAGATCAGAAACCAGCACTTACTCTGTGTGGGGCCTGCAGGTTTCTGTGCTGGAAAGCCGGTCAGAGAAGGTGCCTGGAGGACACACTTGGCAGGTGACATCTGTTTTGGAGGTGCCTGTAGAAAGGATAAATCATTGGTTCCCAGACTGGCTCCAAGGCCAAAGGTGGAAGAGGCCAGTGGGTGTGAGTGGGATTCCTACCTCTGACCTTGACTCCATACCCAGAAGAGCAGCTGGTGTGACGGTCGCATCGTGCACAAGTGTTCAGGACTGACATTTTACAGAAGAACCCTGCCCGGCACTCGCACACCCTGCTGGAATTGAAGGTGCAGGGGGCTTTCTCCACGAGGTCATGTTCTGCAAGGACGAAACAGAGGAGAAAGAGGCTGTGAGCAGCAGGGAGGAGACTCAAGGGAGGTCAGGGATAGGGCACAGAGGTACCAGGCACTTGATTCAGTGGTAAATAAAGTTACAAGACAAAGGGAGACATGTGAAGATGAGCAGGCTGCCATCTTTCAAGCAGACTGGTATATGGATGGAAGGCCTCTAGTAAATCCCAGCTCCTGTAGGCAGTGCTGCTGGGGATCTGACAGGAGGTATTTCCCTGTTCCAAGTACCAACACAGTGACCATCCCAAACATGTGCCTGTGTTTCAAACCTATCAAGGATGGAGGTATCACCAGCTCTGCTCAGCAGGAGTCTTTCCGGTGCCTTTGGTGAGATTTGGATAAAGCCCCAGATACATCATGTAGCTGTTCTACTGAGACACACAAATATAGAAATGGGATCCAAGCCACATAAAGGGGGGATAACTTTACTGCACTGCATATTAACATGGAAGGGAGCTCATGTCAGCACTGAGCTGCAGCAGATGGGTCAAGGACTACAGGCTTGCCTATGCTAGTCAGAAGGCCTAACTGCAGGATGGCTTGGGTACCAACAGCAGCAAAGCTGGTCCAAAATAGGCTGTACATGCCTGCACATGCCACACAGCCTCACTGCTATCAGCACCCAAGCTAGCTGGACAAAAGCTAGCTTAGCTAAGCCTGCTCCTCTTGCAAAACTTCCCATTGCGATGCAGACACAGCATCAGACGGGCCAGCATCTCCTCCCATCCAGGTGTACTGTAGAAAGCCAGGAAACAAAGACAAAATGAGACTAGGTGGGGGCAAGCCCTGCTAACATAACTGCAGAGGGCAGTCAAACAAATACCTGTCATGCATGACACGCAGGCCTCACAACGTGGCTTTGGATGTGCCTCCTTCAGGTACTGCTCGGGCTCGCACCACCTGCAGTCTTTGTCCAAGTTAGTAGGGCATGGTGTCTGTTTAATGGAGCCTGGCGGGGAGAAATCAAAATCTATAAAGCAAGGAAGGGCCTAAAGAAACAATCATCCTGAAGCACTTCAGTCCATGGGTACATAAGTCCCATGTATGACATGGGGACCTTCTCTCTGGGTCCATCATCATGATTGCTCTCCCATTCTTCCAACAGCAATGTGTTTCTTAGTTCCAAGCTGCAGCAAAAGTGCCATAAGTGGCAAAGGGCAGGTCAGGTAGGGAACAGGCAGCAGAAAGCAGAGAAGGAGATCAGGCAGGGCATACAGAGTAGGAAGCAGAAAGCAGAAGAGCAGATTGGGCAGAGGAAGGGGATGGCCCTTGGGGAGGGCATGGGGTTAATTTGTGGCACATCTGATAATTTGTGGCCCCCACTATCTTAGTTCAAAGTGATGAAGTAACAGCCTCCCTGCAGCAACAACAGGCTACAGTAACAATATCCTGGGGTGCAGCGTGTGGAGCTGTTAAAGTATGGGACACGGGCAAGTCCTTTGCTGAAGGAAAGACATGACTGACAAGCCTGCAGGAATAGCAAGACATAGCTGCCACACTTAGATTGCTCCTTTAGGGATTGTACAGAGAGCTCCCTTTGAATGTACAGAGTGGGAGGCTGGGCCAGATGCACTGCTAGAATATCCCCTGAAGAGCTGGCTATGGGAGTATATTCCTGGCATGGATTCTGCCATGGAGATGAGGAGAGGCTGCTCAAAGTTGTGACCACAAGTTGCTCGTACATGAGAAGCTCCACAGAAACAGGGCTCTCAGAATGGGTTGGGATGGGCCAGAGCGCTGATCATTCCTAAAATACTGGGAACGGGATAAAAATTACTTGCATCCTTTTGATGGAGCTTGATACTGTCTGGGCATCCTTAGACCTGGGAGCTCCTAACTGTACAGAACCTGACTCTGCAGCCTCAACAGCCACTCAGGGTCATTTTAGCTGTACAACATAGCATCTAACTGGCCACAAAATGTTCCTCCCTCTGCTCCTATTGTTTTTGAACACTATTGCTATTTTAGATAGCCATGTTCTCTCTCTCCGCTCTTCTTCAGCTCTTTGCATCCTGTAGGCAGACCAAGTCAACATCCTTCCCATATAAATCAAACTGGTGAATTCACAGATCTTTAGCTGTGCTAAAACTGATGTAGCCCCACTGAAGGCAATGAGTCTATGATGAGGACCCTGCCTCATCTCAGTGCATTCCAATCTGGGCAAAAGCAACTTCCTTATCCATCATTTCTTGCTCTCATGGAACCAGTTCCACAATCCCAAGTTTTTTTTTAATCTTGGCTGGTCTCACATCTGGGTGCTTATCTCATGAACACACACACTGCTGTAATCATGACAGCCACAGTACAGAATGTCCTGACACAAATTAATGCAAATGCTGAGAGCCACACACAGCCCTCACCCCACCCCCTGCAAGCCTGCTATTGGTTTCACAAAGAAATGTCAAGAATTTCCTTGTCAGCAAGAGTTTTTACAGAGGAGGACTCAAGTCGGTGAAGTACCATAAAAAGCCCTGCCCATTGGGCATATAGCCAATAGAGTGAGTTTAAGGCATTTCCAGAACTTTGTTGTTTGAAGACATTTCTTTCAACTAACCACAATGAACATTACCCTTCATGAGTCATGGCTAACTTCCAACAAACTCACTCCCTCTATTGAAAATACTCATGATCCAGGACGCTTTCTAAACTGTTCTGACTATGAAGGCATCAACAGACTTTTCCCATCACTCTGGGGACAGCACTCAGTCCAGCTCACAGTTTTACTGGGCAGTTTGAATCCCTGTAGAAACAAGGTCTTTGGTCTAATTTCCCACTGCCTGTCAAGTTATGAGTCACTTGCACTTATGTAAAGTGGCAGGAAAGACTAGGAAACCATAGGGGGAGCATTTTACACGTTCTTCATGCTCACTTTGGAAACTAACTAGGCTCAAGTTCATCTGAACGACTCAATTCTCCAAGGACTCAATTCTAAGGAAGGACCCAATTCTCCAAAACTGAGATAACCCTCTATGAGTTGTCGCGTGTCCTCATATCTCACTGACACAATATCCTGTTTGAACTGCAATCCCTAAACTGTAACTGTTGATAAGCATCAGTGGGTTAAGAGCCACTCATTGCAGATCGTTAGCAAATCTGAGGCCAGGACAGCCAGATGTATATCAGCTGCTCATTAAACTGTACGCTGCACATTTATTCAAGGACAGCAAGGACTACCATTGCCTTGGTATAGATTTTAGATGTTTCCAAATGCACTTGCATCAGGAGTTGGTGCTGTATCGCCTGCAAAAGAACCATTTTTTAATTATAAAACACCCACCTGTGGGACAGTGGTAGCAGCATTTTTTTGAAGCTTCATCGTAGAACTGGTTATTAAACTTGTCACAGGACTCGGTCAAGAGCCCTGATGCCTAGAAAACCAAACAGACCAAAGACAATTAAAAGTCAGAAACAGGAGCTGATTTATCAATTTACTTATTCATTATTCAATACATTCCCAATTCAGAACATGGTTAGAGATGCAGCCTGCAGTCAGCTTTCCCCATGAATGAGTCAGTGGGGAGGGGATACTGCAGTCCTACTGGTGTGTTTGATACTCCACTGCCTCAAAGCCAAATCCTTCTTGCTGATAGTGAACAGGACAACTGCATTTCCCACAAGGATCCTATTTTAATCCTAGATTCTGATTCTGGAATAGCCTAGCTAGATCCCTTGGAGAACCAGTCCAGGCTTTAGACTCCACACAGAACGTATCGTGATCAGGGCTGTGGAAAAGCCTGGCCAGGCTGGTTGTGACTGGTAAAGTTAATTCTTTATATTCAGTGCTGGACACAGTACATTATCTTCAGACATCCGTGAAGTGGGTCAGTTATAACCAATGATACCCTTTGTGGGTATCCTCGAGAACACCGTCTATGCTTGTGCCAATTTGGTAATCCCCTGCTGTGCTCAGCTGCTTTCTCGCCCATGGTGCAGGGTAGCAAATGGGTGTCTTTGGTCAACTGCATATAGCTCACAACATCAAGGTTGAAGGCTCTCCTAAACCTAGATGGCCCTTGAGACCAGCAGGGTTAGGGCAGGCATGTTTCTGTCATCAACAGCACATGAGAATTATGTCTGGCCTCACGTCCATCCAGCTCTGATTTCCAAGGCTGAAAACTATCTGGGTTGCTTGGAGTGCCCTTCTGGAGCAAGGCCCAGATTCACACCCCTGGATCCATAGGGAAATGCCTTATTCACCACCACCCTCTACAAGGAGGTAGGCTTGGGAGTCAATTGTTTCAACAGGGCAAGAACCTGCCTTGAAGAGCAGGGTAGTCTTGCCTGAAGATAGACCTGAAAAAACTTAGTCACAAGGTTTGTCCTTATTCCTGCAACAAAGTCCATTGATTTTGGTCAAACTCCTTATATGCATGAGAGGTTTTAAGGTTTTGATCTGATAAGGATTCTGATATTTGCTTGGACAGAAAGAAGAAAGCTTTAATATTAGCTCTGCTGAAGACACTCAGTCATGAATTGCATCAAGAAAGAGATCATGCACAAGACATTTCCATCTTGCATCAGGCCTTTTGCTTAGAACAGACTGAAATGCACCCTAGGAAATTTCAGTGGTGTGTGCTTTGTGATGAGATCATTATAATCAGCATTTCCCCCATTCCTCTCCCTTCAAGCCTGTTATCATCTGAACTGCATTTTCAGTAAGTAGCAAAAAGTGTGTAAGCATTTTCACCAGCCCCATGTTTCAGAGATGAATGAGACCAGTAGATCCCCAGCAGACTTTCCCTCTTGATGCTGCTAGAGCAGGTGCTTCATTCATTACAGTCAATTAACCTCACAGTCAGACTCTTCAGCTTGCTGTATCCTTGTTTACAACTGGGGAACCTGTGTCACAAAGAAGTCTCATGGTATAACTCAGGTCATGCAACGGCTGGAATGGAATTTGGAAGCCTTCGGTCAAACAGCAAGTGAATAGCAGAACTGGAAATAGCACCTTCTTATAACCACTAGCAAACACGACCTTCCAGAGCCAGTGTGGTCCAGAAACCCCGATCACTGGCTAAGTCTATAATGCATCGCTACCAAGCCCTTCTTCCTTCCTCATTAGACCATGTGGAGGGAATGGCAGTGTCCCTTTTGGGCCCACTTGAGTTAAATTTACAAGTTTTATTTCCAAGAAGGCTGCCTGAGGTCACAGAGTAAGGCAGCAGAATGCCTCTGCCTTTCTGTGCAGAACCAGCTCAGCTAGTCGGCCAGTCAAAGAGCAGGAAATGGCCTCATGGAAACAGTCACAGTTAGGATTCAGGACCACTCACTTCCCATGGCTTTGGTGGAGAAAGCATACTGAGAAGTGCCAGTTTTCAAGCAGTGGCTGCATCCACATCCCCTTGGCCCAACTTTTCTACAAGTTCCCTGAACAACCATAGAAAAGGTGAGTTGTTCTTTCCTGGTTCTATGGTGAAATCTCTGTATGGTTTCTAGATCAATATTGCACTCTGCTTCCCAGGGACAGAGTTGAGAACTAGCCTTTTAAGTGATTTATATGACACACCACTCCTTCCAAGTCTTTTGGAAAGATTACAGAGAATAGCTTTTAATTAAAAGGAGGCTGGGGTTTTATTACTGTTGTTATAACAGCAGCAACAATAGTCATGAATTATTGTTATTATCATTTTCTGTGATTAAAATGAAACACTGCTAGAGATAGATAGATAGACAGATAGATATTAGTAGCATTTCATTTTAATCATAGAAAAATGTAGATTAGGGATTACTTTTTTATAGCTGAAAATTGGGGATTTTTTTTTATCAGATAAAACCAGGATCCCTGGTTATTACTATTATCATCATTATAACTGTTGTCATTATTATTGTCATCATTATCACTATTGTTATCATTATCATCATCATTACTATTGGTCTCAGATACAGGAGAGGAATTTGCTCGCAGTTCCAGGGATGTTGGTCTGGAGTACAGCCTCACACCAGTGTGACTGACAGCAAAATCTGGTCTGTAACATTTTTCTTGATTAAAATGACTGCAATCAATTAGTGCAGTGTTAGCATACACAGATGTGAAACTATTAGTTTAATCTGTCATTTGTCCGCAAGAGGGCAGCTAGCCCCCAGTTTTCTGCGGCCTCTCTCCATGAAATCTACAGTCTCCTAACTGGTGCTAGTCCCAAAGCCTAGGTCTGAAAATGACACATACTAAAAATACGCTGTTCACTGCCAATATGCTGGTTCGTGTCCCAAGTGCTCAGAGTCATTGTCAAAATGGGTCTTTTTTTTTTTTTTTTTTAATCAAGATACTGACTATTTTTCACCCATTCAAGCTTTCTGCTGACTCAATCCCCACCAAATTCTTGGCCTTGCGCCTACCCCTCAGAGTTTGTCAGATGGTCACTTAATTTCCATGAGTGTGAAAATAACTTAGCATGCTCCTTCTGCAGAGGGCTCAGAAGAGGTGCTTGGCAGGGCCCACCACCTTCTCTAACATTGGTCACTCTTTTTTTTCCAGTCCTTTGGTTACTGGCTTGACAACATGTCACCATGCTGGTTGAGCCTCATTGCATACGGCCCTTGAAAATGACATGCTTAAGTGGGGCAATAACTGTGCACATAGATTTGACCCCATATACCCAGTATTCACAGCAGCCTGAACTTATTTCACGACTCAGCATGAGTTATTTAAGCCAAACAGTGCGGGAAAGAGAGCATAACTAGAATGGCGTGGGCTCCGTTCCTTTAACAGGCACCAGGTTTCTAGAACCTCAGTTTCAAAATTTCACATGTCTGATGTCAAAAGCTTACAGTAACCACCGAGAAAGCAACCACAAGACTGTGTTGGCCAGAAGTACATTTGGGGTTGCAGGGGAAAGGGGCCAAAACAAATGATAAGCTTTGCAACAAAGGAGGGTGAAGGAGGAGTCAACTTGGAAAGGTGAGGATTTCTTCCTTTGGAGAATTACAGGTGATAGTGAAATGAAGAGGCTAGCAATTGTTGCAAAGACGTCTAAATTAGACGCCTCTGTGGGACTGTGGATGAACTTGAGGGCACAAGCAGCCTGGATGGTGTCATTTACTCTTTGCTCTTCCCCAATCAAAGCAGAGTGTAACCAACTGTTGTGGCAAGGAATTAAAGCTATATGTCAATGATTGGGTGTATGTGGGCCTGAGCTGATGCAACACACACTGAAGAACAGGAGGCAGGAATTAACATATCCACCGTAAGCACATTTACCTCTATGCAAATTTCAACTTCCTACATGTCACTTTGGAGCAGGACATTGGACTGACATCAAGGTTGGCTCATTTGGTCATGCGGATGACAACAGACAAGGCTGCATACAAATAATAATGCTTTGCTTTTCAGCTGCAAACTACAAAACATTTTATACTGGTCATTAACTAGCAATACCCTATGCTTACCGATGAGGAACAGTGGGGGTAGCAAGTCAATCGCAGTGCCAGGGACAGAATACAGCTTTCCTAACTCCCGGAGCAATCAATCAAGTCTAGCACTGGCATACTGGAGTGACACTCTGTCCTTTCTTGATTTGACTATTAAATCAGACCATGGAAATGGACAAACTTATGCAACTTTCCCTCACCCACGGAGAGGTTTGCGGGAAACCAAGAATCCCCCTGTGCTTCATTTTTGTCCTTTTTCCTGAGTGTCCCAGCAGCAGCAGCTCTCCATTTGCAGAAGTCCAGAAACCTCTCTCTCTTGCCTGATCCACTGGGAGAACAAATAAATGCCTGATTGCTTCTCTGAGGCACAAGATCCCAAGGCTGACGGGGGAAATCACAAATGCTCACAACACTGGGGAGGGATTAGGCCAAGCCAGAATCCTTTCAATGGCCTGACCACAAGGCTCCAGCCGCACAGTGACTCATGAGTGTAAGGTTGTGAAAACTCACTTCAAAGGAAGATCTCTGTTCTTAGCAGCATGCTGACACTTTCACAGCACATTTGACAAGAACGGCTTGCTACAGAGCATGATCAGCATGACAGTGGGAAATGACAGATTCTCTTTTTCTGTGAGCAGCACATTTGAGTGAGGGTAATGGTAATGTCACAGGTATATAACAAGGCATTTGAGACAGGCTGTGGGGCCAAAGGCTCCAGCCCAGTTGCAAGGTGTAACACTAACTGCAGGCTGCTCAGGAGGACTGGGCCAATGAAGGAGATAATTAGCAGCCACAGGAAGTAAAAGGCTCCCAAGGAGCAGCATCAAGTGGAGCTGGAGGCACTTTTGGGGGAGGGGGGCTGAAAAGGACTGGGACCTGTGAGTTAACCCTTTATGGGCTGTTTGGGTTAGAGTGTGAAGACTGATTGATATAGGAGGGTGCCTGTGTGACAGGTGTGCCCTGGGAATACAGACTGTATTGCGTTTTAAAGACTCTGAGCTAAGTGATAACCCCCAAACCTGCTACAATGTTCAGGAGGGGCTTGCGCAGTTCCACAGCTGAAGCACAAGTGGACCCAGGGCCCTAGCCCTGTGTTCACCTACATCAGTGGGTCTCAGCCTTTTCAGGCTTGAGGCACCCCTTGTTAGATTAGAAAATTACACTTGGGTGGAGAAGGCACTAGGTACAATGATTCCTTAAGAAGGGGAGGAGGATATACAGGTCCATTCAGGTAAGAGATAAGGTTCAGCTGTACAAGAATAATTCATGTCAAGGAGAAGTTACTGACAGTCAAAGCAAGCACCATGCTTACAGAGACTTCCAGGGGACCCATTACCCTTTGGATCTCAGCACCAAAAGCAGTTTCTAATGGATGCAGCTTTCCAGCATGCCGAGCACAGCATGCATCCTGTGAAACGGCAAACAAGAGTTCAAGCAGGACAGGAAGATGAAACCAGGAGAAGGCATCTGATAAACATGCATCAGATATATGCTCAGAGTTGGTAGGTGCTATATGCCACAGAAGCTTTTTTCCTTTGGGGGAGAGGCATGTGATTTAA
Organism: Alligator sinensis; assembly: GCF_000455745.1. Taxonomy (NCBI): domain Eukaryota; kingdom Metazoa; phylum Chordata; order Crocodylia; family Alligatoridae; genus Alligator; species Alligator sinensis. The sequence goes on along the minus strand of NW_005841851.1, from coordinate 1,962,631 downwards.
TCTCTTCTGCCTTCTTGCCATCTGGATAGTCAAGCCCAGACAATGCTTGCTGGAGGTGTGATCCAACAAGAAGCAAAGGGGACAAGAGTACCGAAATCCCCCCTGGCTCACCAAGGGCATTTGTGAATGCCTGATTGCCAAAAAGGAGGTGTACACCCAGTGGAAGGGAGGGGCTATCACCAAAGAGGAGTATACCTCCATCACTCAGGTCTGTAGGGGGGCTGTTAGGAAAGCTAAGGCAGATATGGAACTAGGGCTAGCATCAAGGATAACAAAAAGTCCATTTTTAAATACATAGGGAGAATGAAGAAGGCCCCGGGTAATGTGGGGTCCCTGCAGGATATGCTTGGCAATCTGGTGGTTGCACCAGAGGAGGAAGCAGACCTCTTTAACAATTTCTTTGCCTCTATTTTCTTGTGCAGGGACCGGGACTCTCCTACCGAGATTCAGGACGGACTCGGGAGAAACTCCACCAAGCCTAGGGTTGGGTAGGACCGGGTTTGAGCACTTCTGGAGGGGCTGGATGTGTTCAAATCAGCAGGTCCAGATGCTCTCCACCCCAGGGGGTTGAGGGAATTGGCAGGGGTTATCGCGGGGGCCCTGGCACAGCTTTACGAGCACTCCTGGTGCTCTGGCCAGGTGCTGGATGACTGGAAGAGGGCCAGTGTGGTCCCCATCTTTAAAAAAGGGAAGAGGGAGGATCCGGGCAACTATAAGCCCATTAGTCTTACTTCAATCCTGGGGAAGCTCTTTGAGAAGATCATCAAGGAGCACATCTGTGATCGGACAGCAGTGGGGATGATACTCAAGGCCAACCAGCATGGTTTCATTAGGGGCAGGTCCTGTCAGACCAACCCAATTGCCTTCTACGATCAGGTCACAAAATCATTGGACACAGGTGTTGTGGTGGATGTAGTCTTTCAGGACTTCAGGAAGGCCTTTGACACTGTCTCCAACCCCATTCTCATTAAAAAGCTAGGTGACTGTGGCATTGATGCAAATTGGCTGAGGGGTCATACTCAGAGAGTCATGGTCATATTTGACCTGGAGGGAAGTGGGCAGTGGAGTCCCCCAGGGCTCAGTCCTTGGGCCCGCACTGTTTAATTTCTTTATTAGCAACTTGGACGACAGGGTGAAGAGCAGCCTGTTTAAATTCACAGACGACACCAAGATTTGGGGTGAGGTGGGCACGCTAGAAGGGAAGGACAGATTACAGCAGGACCTGGACAGGTTACAGGGCTGGACAAATGAAAATAGGATAGGATTCAATACTGACAAGTGCAAGGTGCTGCACTTGGGCAGTACGAACCAGCAGCATACCTATAGGCTGGGGAACGCCTTTCTCGAGAGAACGGTGGCAGAAAGAGATCTTGGAGTCATTACTGACTCCAAGATGAACATGGGCTGGCAATGCGAGAACACGGTCAGTAGGGCTAACCGCACCTTGTCGTGCATCCACAGAGGCATCATGAGCAGGTCCAAGGAGGTGATCCTCCCTCTCTATGCGACACTGGTCAGGCCGCAGCTGGAGTACTGCATCCAGTTCTGGGCACCCCACTTCAGGAGGGATGTGGACAACATTGAGAGGGTCCAGAGGAGGGCCACTCGCATGATCCAGGGACAGCAGGGCAGGCGCTATGAGGAGACGCTATGGGACCTTAACCTGTTCAGCCTTCGCAAGAGAAGGCTAAGGGGGCACCTGGTGGCCATCTATAAACTTACTAGGGGGGACCAGTGGGGTTTGGGAGAGACCTTGTTCCCCCGAGCGCCTCCCAGAGTAACGAGGAATAACGGCCATAAGTTGCTAGAGAGTAGGTTTAGACTAGACATTAGAAGGCACTACTTCACAGTCAGGGCGGATAGGATCTGGAACCAACTTCCAAGGGAAGTGGTGCTGGCTCCTACCCTGGGGGTCTGTAAGAGGAGGCTCGACGTTTACCTGGCTGGGGTCACTTGAACCCAGTTTTCTCCCCTGCCCAGGGCAGGGGGTTGGACTAGAAGATCCACAAGGTCCCTTCCGACCCTACATCTATGAATCTATGAGAGAGTTCCTGACTACTTCACTTTGCTTCTCTGTGCCTCAGCTTCCCTCTCCCTAATGCACTGGCAATGACAACCCAGCCCTTTGCAAAGTGTTTTGAGACCTGCCGTTTAAACACCGGTTATCTGGCTAATTCTCTGCCAGATGTTCCTTCAGGAGGCAGAGTTAAGTTCACATATGGGTCTCTTTCTTTTCTCACTCACTCTCAAGAGGGCTGGCCCCATTAGTTAGTATGCACTGAAGTCAAAGTAGTCTCCTTACATAAGGAGGTACAGAATGACTGTTGAAACCTGACCAAGCTCAGAGTTTGTTCTGAGGGGTTTCATCCAGTCCTGAGTCACTGTTATTAATATCACTAATAATGGATTGTTTCTGAACGCAACGGATTTTCTCTAGCAGAGACCCTTTTGCAAGCACAAAAATAGAAGGTCAAGATTTGACTTGTGAGCCTCATGGCTCATAATTAACTCCTGAAATGAAAGCTAAAAAGCGGCCCATCTTAGCTGAAAATCTCAAGCCTGTCACCTTCTCACAAAGCAGCAATAGCCATCAGCATGCAGGGAGCTCCCCTTCAGAGCCTCATTGTGTTTAGGGGTTCAGAAGAAAGCAAAGACTGGGAAAGTATCTGGAGAACTCTTCTCTCCCTCACCAATGTGGATGCCTCTTTACGAGGCCCATGATTTGACAGATACCAATTCACTCCAAGTGGAGAAGATTCACTTCATTATTTTTCCCCCTGCTGATGATTTTATAAGGAATGATCTAGGTTATGATAAATTTCACTTCTGCCCTGTGCCCTCCCCCACTTCTAGGATGTCTAGAAATACTGATGAAGGCAATGTAATTCATAAGCATGAGGGTTTGCTTCAACAAGGAAACCTCCTGTGAACTTCAAAAGCCAAACTCAATCCTTCCCCTCATTTCTGAAAGGCACTGAATGAAAATGTGATAACCTCAAAGCCCGCTTTAATATTTAGTGCGTCTCTCCCCTTTCATCTTTTGACTGCCCTTCCTTCTCCGCATCTCATCTCCGAACTATATCACAGAGGCAAATTGAATTCAACCTCTTTGGTCAGGGGGTGATCCACTTTATTCAAGGGTCACGCCTCCAGCAAACATTGTCTGGGCTTGACTATCCAGATGGCAAGAAGGCAGAAGAGATTAAATCATGTGCCTCCACCCCAAAGGAAAAAAGCTTCTGTGGCATATAACACTTACCAACTCTGGGCATATAACACCTGCCAACTCTGGGCATATATTCAACTAGAGGAGTACCAGACCCTGTGTCTTTTGTTACAGCCTGAGGTTAAACATGACTAACAACAAAAATCTGTGTCCTACCTAAGAGAGAGTTTACACTTTTATTATCTTACAGGGCCACAGGTAGGCACAGGGCAGGGCAAATGGTGACTTTCTGGTCTTCCATCTTTATGTGGCTATTTGGAGGATCAAGGTGGAGGGGTCCTTTCTCAGGGAGGACTCTGAGAGAGCAAACAAAAACCAGGCTCAGTTAGCGGATGACTGAACAAAGGACTTCAATCCCCATCCTGCCTCCCATTGAAGTGAACGGACATTTTATTAGTAGGAAGCAGGATTAGACCCTGATACACCGGAAGAGCTTGTAGTCCCCTATTCATTTTGGACTGGCCTGAAAGCTGGAGCATGCTTTGGACCCAGGAGCATACCTGGTCAGCAAGTCTGATGGATCTTCCAAGTCAGTTCTGTTGACCAGGAAATCGGATCCTATTTTAAACTGCAGGCTATTAAAGACCAAACTAATGGAAGTCAACATCTGACATGGGGGCATTTAAGGCTTCGGCTCTAGCGTCTGCTTTGGAGAATAAAGGTGTGTTGCTCACCGTCACTCTTTGGTGCCCCTGTGCGTGCCGGCTACTTCCCGAAATCACTAAGCTGCTCTGCAGATTAGTCAGGACCTGGCTCGACTCATACGTTAATATTCTTCTGAGCTCACAGAAAAAGCGAGTTGGTGGAGCGGAGCAAGATGAGAAAGCTAGCTAACTCCAGGCGAGCAGCAAGCGGAGAAGAGCATGTTACGGTAAAACCGAAAAAAAAAAAGTAGCTGGCTGTTCTAGAACTGACTAATGAGACAGCAAAACAAGAGACTCCCTTTCAAGCTCCTACCCAAATGATGTAGACTTCTATTAGTTCAAAAGGCAGCAGCTAGGAGCATTCACAGTCAGACTTCATCTGCCTGGTGGTAGTGATATTAATAAGAAGCAGCAGTTAGCTGAATGCATTACAAAAAAAAAAAAACCAAAAAAAACCCAAGGGGGGGGAAATCCATTTAAAATATAAATAGCAAGATATAAACGGGCAGGCCCCGACTATCACCCTTGTGCCAGGATCAGGGCCCGCCCTGCTGGGTCTGGTGCAGAAACACGAGGGGAAAATCGGTCCCTGTGCGCCAGAGAGCCGGGTGGGGGGTGTAGCCGGGCAAGCGGTCCCTTGAGCCCGTGCGGACACTGGGTAGACAGAGAGAGAGAGAGAGAGAGAGAGAGAGAGAGAGAGAGAAGCGGCTCTTCTCTCACTCACCGGTTGCATTACAAGTGGGTTAACAACGCGCTGGCAGCCCTGGTGCTGCGATGCCGGGCCGGGCCGGGGGCTCTGCGCCTCGCTCGCGCGCGCACGGGGGATAGAGAGAGAGAGAGAGAGAGAGAGAGAGAGAGAGAGAGAGAGAGAGAGAGAGAAGCGGCTCTTCTCTCACTCACCGGTTGCATTACAAGTGGGTTAACAACGCGCTGGCAGCCCTGGTGCTGCGATGCCGGGCCGGGCCGGGGGCTCTGCGCGCAGGAGGGAGCCGGGCGCCTCGCCCTCGGCGTGGGAGGGAGAATTATAGCGCGGGGCCCGGCAGCTCCTGCTTCTCGATCCCAATCCCGCAGGGGCTTGGGCCGGCCACGGCCCCCGGCTGCCCTGGGCTCGCTCCGGGCAGCCCCCGCGCT
>NW_005841851.1:1925639-1957124 GCF_000455745.1 Alligator sinensis | reverse complement strand
GGGGCCTGCCAGGGGTTTCCCCGCTCGCACGAGTGCGCCCCGCGCCTGCAGCCGCGTGTCCCCCGGTACAGCCTGCCTGGAAGCCCTCGGAGCTCCGCAGCAGGGCCCCGAGCATCCTTGCCTGCTTGGCACAAGCTGACAGAAGAGGCAGCCCCCTAGACGCCAGACAAGCCTTTGGCTAAAGGACTTGGAGGTCTTTAATGAACTCCCCCGACCTCTCCTGCAAGAATTTCTGCACGTAGCTGACCTGGGAGCAGGGGACTCTTACCTGGCAAGCAATTCTTCAAAACTTCAGCCCCTAGCAGCCCATTTTAACGTGCCAACCGCACACAAGAACCAGGAGCGCAGGTAAAGAGCAGGCGCTCGCTTCCAGCCACGGCTTCAGCAGAGCTCGGCTTGTTCATCCAAGTGTCACTTTTACCCTTGTAGGTCAGTCGCTGCAGCCACTTCTGCCAAACTCTCTGTTTGCTCAAACACAGATCCCACAATGGCTGAGAGAGACTGCAGCTCAGGGAAAGCTGAGCCTTTGGGTAGCTGAGCTCAACGTTGAGGGTTTTTTGCCCTTGGATGTTGAAACTACTGTCCAGAAGTTTTATTTGAACTCTATGCGATGTTATGCCATAGTATGGATCCTAGATGTAGACGTACATTTGGAGGCTTGGAGTTGGGTTTTTTTCCAGTCAGCATCATCAAATAGACTGATCTGAGAATAGACTGCCTGTGCTTAACCTAGTGAAGTTAAAGTAGCTACATAAATCAGAGACTCGCCTCAGCAACAACAGCTGAGTGCAAATAAACAGGTGCTTTCCAGAATTGGGGTCATGGATTTTTTAAAAACACTGGATTCTTTGTTGCAGAGGACTTTGGAAAGGAACTGAAATGGCAAAAGGTAACTAGTTGTCCGTGCCTGTTGGACAGACGTCTCACAGTACAGTGTTGCTTTCCATGGAACACAAAGAAGAGAGGGGGGAGGAGGATAAAACTCCAGAGGGCCTATTCCAAACCCCATGCATCTTATACAACAAGCCCATTAAATACAAGCTTGATGTTTTGATCACATTCAAATGAACTTGCAGGGACTTTCCAACAGGAGCCATATCAGGAACTGTAACATTCACCTCCATTTTACAGCAAATTTTCTGAAAACATTGCATTGGTTTCCTAGAAAATCATCTGCCCCCACACTGTGAAAAGCAAAACAAAGGCTGTTGCCAAACTTTCTCCAGAGGCCAGGAATTTTTATCCCAGTTTAAGGAATTTAAAGAAAGAGAAACTCCTTTGCAGCAATTTGTTACTGCTTACAGTTCTCATCCAATTATTGGTGCAGGTACCTCTCCACTATTTACCACCTACATTCATTCTCCTTCTCCCCTCTCCCCCGACCTGTCTTACCCACTGACTCCTCAATTTATATCTTCATTGACTGCCTTTCCTGCATGCATGCCAGCCTCTGGCTGCTTCACTATTCCTTCCATCCAGGAAGAGCGCACACTAACTATAGATGCTTCTTCAGCCTGACAAAAGTGACAAGGGGTATTTGTAAGCTTGCAAAAAAGAGAGTTTTTCCAACTATTTGAGTTGGTCTAATAAAAGATATCAGATTTACCCAAAGAACTTTGCCTACCAATTGGTGCGCACATTTATTTTTATCATAGAAAGCAATACATATGGTTAAGGAGGTCTGCTGTTTTAAGGCTGTTTTCAGTTGCTTTGCCAGACATTAGATATTTGGGCTGAATCTTTCCATGCCAGGTGTCTTCCCCAGGCTGAATATTTTGGGGCTGTTCCTACATGTAACAACACTATAAGGCTGATCTGTTTAGCCCTTGGCTAGAAAACTGTTTGAGTCCTGTGGAAAGACTTGTATATAACCATGTAAAAACTGCATCATGTAACACACATAAGAAAAGGAGGCTAAAAGGAGTTATATGAGCAACTATAATTCTGTTGCTTCTGAATGTCTCAACACTTGACTTTGCAACTTTATTGTAGCTTTTATAGAAGATAAATTAAATACCCCTTTTAAAAAGCATATATAGTCAGTGAACAGGATGCCTATTTATATGCAAATCATGGCACATACCCCACAAACCATTATCACATGAAACTAACTTATGTCTAAGGAGCTGAACTCTGTGGCACTATGCATTGCTCAGGTATAAAATTAGTGATATGTCTAAGGAGTTGTAGAATCAGCACTTCCTGAGTCACCAATGCTGTGAACCCAGTCCTGAGATAAGGCTTCTGGCAGCTGTGTTCACTGAGAATAGTGGTGTTTCTAAACACTGTCACGTGGATCTGAGAGACCAGTGAATCAAAACAAGACTCCCTTGAACACTGGGTCTCAGGGTCCCTTACAACTGATTTTTTGACCTTCCCACTGCCCCCATTTGAGACAGCAGGAGTATTGAAATGACTTCAGTAAGAACAGGATCACGCCCTAAAGAAGCACATGTAGTCCTGATGGGGCTTCTTGCAGCTTGGGTAAATGTTCTTCAGTGCAAAGGCTGGGTCCTAGCATGGCATGACACTGTGACCATGGTTTTGTTACTCATTCAGGTAACAGAACCCAGACAAAAGGCAGCTCAAAACTGCTCACCAAAAACAAGCCCGTTGCAACCCCTTCCCCATTTTTCCATGAGCAGCCTGAGCACACCTGCTGGCCCAAAACCATTTTAGGCCTCACAGGGGAAACCCAACATCTTAAACTTTAGCTGGAAATCAATTTGCCAGTCAGTGCAGATCAGGAGCACTGATATCACATGGCCTTATTAGGAACACCATTGAACAAGCTGATGCATTTACACTAACCACATGGGTCTGATAGTTTGAAGTTGTAGCTAGATGTAGACCTGTCATTTCAGGGACACTGCTCAGCATGTCCCTCTGTGGTCTCCATTTTGTACATGGTTAGTATTTAGCCCTTGCATTCATGCTCAAATTTTACATCTTCAGTGGCTTGGTTTAGTGGCATTGGCCCTCATTGTCGATGCACAGAATCACATGGATTCTGCAGTTTCCTCCTGCTATGTTTGTCCACAGAGATCAGATTTTTCTTTAGCAGATGGTGTCCTCTCTCCTTATTTCACTAGTTCCAACATTTGCCTACACTTACTGTGTCAAGTTAATTGTCTGGTAATCCACTGCTTAGCTGGATTTACCAGCTGTCACAGGCAGATTTTGTTATATTAGCCTTTGTATTATGGCTGGTTTAGACTAGACCTTGGCACTTTTATTATGGAGTTAAGTAGTGTGGGACAGATTGTATTGCGTATTAAAAAGGTGGTTACATTTTCTGCTTGTTGCAAAGCAATTGCATTTAGAGAAGGAATTCAGTTTTCCTTTTGTTTCTCTCGAGTACCTTTACATTTTTAAGAATTAAAACAGAAAAATACTTAGCAAATCTGATGCTAGCGGCCCCAGGAAAACCAAAACCCCAGTGTATAGGGAAAGTCCCAAACTCTCTCAGCATTGGCAGTTCCAAGTATAATGGGCATCTTCATACAGAAGCGTTATTTATTACTACTAAAAATAGAAAAGAAAAAAAAAAGTCACCTTTGCTACTGGCACATAAGGTTCCATGCTTATTCAATAAATATTTGCAGTCTAAGGAAAAAGAAGAACAGGTTGGATCTTTTTGCTTGGATGGACTTTTGTATCAAACAGATATATTATCTGGGCACCACACACTTCTTGGGAATTAGTGACCAGCCAAAGAAAGTTGATGGGCCTTTAACTTGCCTCCAAGCGTCATTTGTCCCCTGACAATACCAAGGCATAAATGTATTGATTTCGGTTATTACAAAATACCATTCCAAAACATGCCATTTGGATAAAGTAGCAGTGGAGTTACCCAACATATGTAAGGATGTGTTGAAGAGCAGAATTCAACCCTTTACCCAATTTGCTTCTCAGTTAACTCCTGCCCTGAAATGGTCTGTGTGGAAAGTGGGGGTTCAGGGTCTTTCAGCTACTGTACAAGGTCTTTGTGGGGAATGTTGCTACTGATTTCAGTGAGAACAAGTTTGGACCATGAAGACCCACAAGATAACTCAATGTCCTCCATGGAGCTTCTTGCTAGAGTAAATGCTATTCACTGTAAGGGCTGCACAACTGAGTCTTAAGGTAACATTATGTGAATATGGCTCTATTACTCATTCAGGTCAAGGAACATGACATTCACCTGATTTGCCTATCATTCATTCCTGTCCTGAGGCTTCTTCTTTTCCACTGCAGAGATGCACATTTTCATGCGACTCCAGGAGCTGAGGCCAAGCACCAAATACCACGGGAGCATTGGAGATGTTGAACAACTGGACATAAGAAAGAACTTCTTTACTGTCCGAGCCCCCAAGGTTTGGAATAGACTGCCGCCAGAGGTGGTTCAAGCACCTACTTTGAACGCCTTCAAGACACATTTAGATGCTTATCTTGCTGGGATCCTATGATCCCTGCTGACTTCCTGTCCCTGGGGCAGGGGGCTGGACTTGATGATCCTCCGGGGTACCTTCCAGCCCAAATGTCTATGAAATCTATGAAACAAGAGACTCAAATGAAATGCAGGGATTTGAATACAGCCACTGAATTCACAGCCCAAGTTTTCAAGCATCATGATATTTGGAATTAGTCCATGATCGAGGAATAATTTAGTCATATTGATCTAAAACTATATCTGGCAGTTTTGATTCAGTTCCAGCTATACAATGTCAACGGATGCATTAGGTATGACGAACCCTAGTTAATCGACACACCAGACAAGTTCATTATTTGCTTAATTACATAACATCATACCAGTCCCAATTTTTGCATATTGCACAAATTATCAGTTAAAGGCACAAACCACTGATGTGCATAGCATCTTTCATCTCCACTGTCAGTTATGTAATGCAATTTTACTCTGGTTAATAGCATAATTGTCACCAGATAGGGTGAAGAGAAAGCAGTTGCTAGAGGACAGCTATTAGCAGCTTTGAAAATGATTGGCAGCTCCTCAGTTTCTTGGCTGGTATTTCTTCTCATTTTTAAAGTTTTCAATAGCAGCCCTAACATTGGCTATTAAAAAAAAATAAATAAATAAAAAAATAAAAAAATGAGAGGGGTTAATTAATTTCAGACCTGCTAATACCACAGCACTGACAGTGCTGTGCACATAATGAGCTCCCATTGCATTTAGGTAAGCGCATGCCTCTTTTTTTCAATCCCCAGGCTATAAACCTAGCTAGAGCCTGCTGTATAAAACAGTTTCTCACAACTGAGCTTTTAGCTCAAAGTTAGTTCAGAAAAGCCTATTTCCCATCTCTACTTTCCACATTTGAAGTCCCTTGGAGACTCTCTGGTGTGCCAGCAGAGTTCCTGAACTCCCACTACATAAAATCCCCTTGCTCGTTTTGTTCTTCTGATGACAGTCCCCTCCTATTCTGTACTTACCAGGGCCCTGATCCAAGACTGTAAGACTGCATTGGAGCCTTTCCATTGGCTGCAGTGGGCTTTGCATCAGGCCCACCAAGAGCTGGAAAAGAACAGTTACTTGACTGGAGGAATGGTTAAGGCACCAGCGCCGACCAGGGAAGATTAGCAGCTGCATTGGTTACACAAAACTATGAGGAAGACATTCACTGGGAGGGCACTGTATTTGACAACTCTAAATTAGAGATGCACCTTTTGTGGGGCGGGTCCCCTAGTCACATGAAAGAGGAAGAATCTCCATGACTAGCTTTAACCTTAAGATAAGAAATGGCTCGCTTCAGCCCAAGTCTATACACAACACCGACTCAACCACCTTCCCTGAACTCTCTACCCAACCTCTCTCTCTTACACCCACATCCCTATGGGACTAACATAGGTGCTGTCCACACAGCACCTATGTGCTGTTCCTGTGTGGACAGTTCTGTTGGGCTGTCCACACAGGAAGGGTCACCAGAGATTTTGCCTGGTCTTTAAGTGGTTAGACTGTACATTGCATACACTTCTTGCTTTATTCAGTATTGTATTGATTAATTCATTTATACCTTTTTTGTCCTGCCAACAAAAATAAAAACACATTTTTTTTTTAAAGCGTCAGACTGCACTACCCCAGTAAATGAAGTCAGGGCTTAATTAAAAAAAACCAAACAAACAAAAAACAAAAATTCTCCCCTTTACAGAATGCTGTCATTTATATAATGTTGACTTAAGTATGAAAATCCAGAAACACTCCATTTATAGTTTGAGCTTGCCTCTCCACTAATAGTTTGAGCTTGTCTTTAGAGATGCAATAACTAATATTAAGAAAGAAGAATCTATGTGGTTTTCTTTTCTTCTTTTCTGCCATTTAGTAACATCAAAACCAAAAATGCTTCGAGTCAAACTGAAAAGTGAGAAAAGCTGACACAAAAGTCAATGCTATCAGGAAAGATTCTGTTGGGCTTCCATGAAAAACAAAACCCATGTTGCAGAATGACTGTCCCCCAAAGCTGACAGAGAGCCTCAGAAGAAATAACACACTGCTTGATACTTTCAGTAATTCTGACCGTAGCTTCTGAGAGACAGCAACAGATTAAAAGTTTGACTCTCTCTGCCAAGACGACTGTTCCAGCTGCAGCTTTATCCTTTGCATATCATGGTTCTCTTCTTCAGTCTTGCCATCTCCGGTCACCAATAGATCATTACAGCTCTGAAGAAGGCTGCAACTGGAGGAGGCAGCAATATTCTGTGAAGCCTTTATGAAATCCTACACGGTCACCCTTCCTTCTCTCTACACCCCCCTAGCACCAGCCTGCTCTGCCCCTTCCAGCACGAGTGATTGATGCAAGAACCTTCTCCTCTATGGCTCCTGTCTCCTGGGACACTACCTATTACGGGCATTGGATTTAACACCACCACCAGATCTGAACCCCAGGCTTCAAGTCAGTCCTGAATCATGTTCCATTTTGGGAGTTCTGTAATATAGGCACATGCACCGTGAGGAACACACATATGCACCATCATTAACCGCAAAGGGAGGCAGGTAGCTATAAAGCCATTAGTGATCAGAAAGGACTTATCAAAGACAGGAAATAAAGCATATGCTTGCTTGTAGCTGACAAGTTTCTAAATGCACGTCCACATAGGGAGCGAATACAGAGTAGCTAATGCTCTGTACATTTGCACACTAGCAGATTGCGTACAAGCCAACTGCACACAAGCCCAGAGGAAGCCCGTTTCAGATTCATACCAGTTCAGGACTAATATGGTCAAACACATGGTTTTTAGTATGTGTGCGTTGTCTGACTTCAGACCTTATGTGGTGATGAAGTTAGGCTGATATTGAGGTGATGCTTCCTCATGTAAGACTTTTCTAGCTGCTTGCAACTTGGCCAAACTAAGTGCTTGGGGCCAACATTTCCCATGGGAGGCGTCTGCTTGAGGATGATTTTTTGGAGAAAGTAGTCAAAAGGTGCTCAGCCTTTCAGAGAAGGAGGCTAAGGAAAGAACATACTGTTTTACCCATGGTAAGAGATTCTTCAGACCTCTTCCCCTGAAGAGCTCTAGCAGTTGCTTTTGGGTGGAGCCCTGAAATTTGCCAGCAGTGTGGCCCATGTGTGGATGACATGCCTTTCCCCGAGTACTTGTGAAAACCTGCCCACATTGGGCCAAGTAAAAGCCTTTGAAAAACTAGCTGGCCCACACTCGGTCAATTTGTAGTAATTGCATCTCCAAGGAGTCCACATCCCCTGATCATGCTCCAGCCTCCCACAGCTTCTACTGCTGACCAGCCCTGCCAGCAACTGAGCTTGCTCCAGCCCAAGGTTACTGAGACAAAAAGACTAAACATCTGCTCCAAGCAAGAGCGAGGTCAGGCACTGGAACAGAATGGTGTCTCTCACGCTCCCAATGACCCCCTTTCCTGCTGGTACCCAGACAGAGTGGAGGAGGAAGCTGTCTGATCTGCAGGGATCTTGATTTTCTCTGATAACAAAAAAAATCCCCCAATTTTCAGGCATCAGAAGGTAACCCAAAATTGTGTTCCACCAGAAGGGAAGCTGGAAGAAGAGGGGGTGGGTAAATATGTAGACTAGTGGCGTTTCGTTTTAAATCACAGGGCAAAGTGGATTTGGGGTTTCTTTTTTTATATCTGAAAATTGGGGATTTTTTTTTTTTAAATCAAAGAAAACCAAGATCTGTGCTGATTTGACTAGAGAGGGGTCATGTAGTGGGTAGTCCATTTACATCACAGTCTTTATTTCCCTGGGGCCAACTTGACTTGCTCCATTGGGTACAACAGAAAGCATAAATTGTCAAGCAAAGTCATCAGCGGTAAAGGGTTCAAGTCACACCCTGTGGGCCTTTCCTGGACCCAGAGAGAGTGTGCAGCCTCTGTTTCCCAGCCTTCTCTTACACACATACCCCTTACAACTTACTGGGGAGCACGTTGTTCTCCTTATAAATAACCATGCATATTACTGTGTCCTCCTTCCTCCCCAGGATTCATTGTTTGTCCAAACAATACAGTTACATTGGTGAATACAAATTACAATAGCCCACAAGTGCCAATACCGGACATCAGCCAATCCTCAAGCCGGGGTCAGGAAGGGTTGCTCCTTCCCTCCATAACCTCCCATCCCCTCTATACACAGCACTGCATAGGTGCAGAAATAGGAGATCTGCCTTCAAGTGAACCGGTACAGGCCACTAGTGGTGTCAGCAGAAGGGTTAACAGCTCACTGGCCTTCAGCCTCTCTCACCAACACCCAACACAGCCTGTGTCACACAGGTTATTGATTGCACACTTCTGGGGCCTCAGTTATTTCTTGCCATGGGTTCCCCTTATTTATCCCCAGAACTACCTCTGGTCTGTACCCATCAAGGCAAGCATAGTCTTCCAGCTCTCCACAAATGTTGGCTCCCATTTTGGGATTTCTCCTCTCTTGGATAATGGACATGGGTTTCCGACTGGGTCCATACCCTACCCCAAAGTTCCTCAAGTTCTAGGGTGGCTGTAGTACCGCACAGGCCTCTGTCTGGAAAACTTTATAAAGGAGCAGTCTCTCTGTCCACCTTTACTTGTATGGGTCTGCTACTTAATAACAGTCAAACATTGCCACTACTTGCGTGGCTTCCCTGGGGTATTTCTAACCGACTGTTCCCACACCTCAGTTTTCCCCCTTCTTATTCCTCCAGATGTCTGCATGCCTCATTGTTCCTGCCATTCAGAACACTTGTTTCAGCTGTCTAAAGCCTGCCCCGAAGCACAGATTGCTTATAAACAGAGGTCCTGAGTCTGTCAACCCTTTGATTTGACTTACCCTTGGACAGGATGCTCAGATGACTCCCCACTGATGTTCTTGGGCACCTCTGCTGGGGGTCCACTTTGCATCCCCTCACTGGCTCTCCCCATTGCTCTCTTGCAGTGTCACTGTTAATTTTCTGGGCTGCTGTTGCAGATGCTGTCTGTGGCACCTCCTCTGATTCTGGCTCCTGTTCCAGTCTGGTCTGAGGCAAGCTATTTCCATGGCTTGCTTCCTTCTCTGGCATCCTTGGGAACTTCTCCGTTTGCACCTCCAGTTTCTGTTTGCTGGTGAGTCTTCTGTCTGCAGTCTCTTGTGTCAGATCCTGCTCTGGTCCCCACAGGATTTCTTTGTTGCCCCTGCAGTTTCCCCACTCCTGTGCACACCCAGCAAGGCTTATTCCCCTCTTTCTTCAAGGTATTTTTCACTTACACAGTTGTTCTGCCCCCATCCAGAGAGTGCTATCCTTCCCCTCACCCTTAGGGGGATACCTCTCCTCAAGGTAGAGGCTCCTCTTTACCAGCCCAGGCTGAACTACCCATCCACTGCCCCTGAACCCCACCATTAAGACCATGCTTTGTGTGTGGCATACCTGGTCTTCCTGGGGTTGAGCTGTCCACTTTCTGGTGGGCTACACTTTTCTCTTGATTTGAGTCCTTGTTCTTTGATTCAGGCTGGGACTCGCTTTGTGCTTGGGTGGATGGATCGGTTCCCACCCGTGGGACTGTTTTTGTCTTCCCTGGAGCCTTTTCCATATGTCCTGGCCTCTATTAATGGGGCCTTGGCATCTCCTCCCCACAGCTGTGGCAGGGACTGCCATCAGCCCCTCTTCTTCCAGCTTCCTGTCTGGTGGAAACTGCACCCGAGGTAGGGCATCTAGTGTACTCCTGCCTCCATTACCTCCAGCAGTGCTACTCCTGTAGCTGGATTGCCGGCATGGGCAACTTTCACCGCGACTTCACCACAAGCCAAAGGTTAGTGCTGACTTAGTTAAAGAGCACTTGGAAGGGCTGGATGGGTACAAGTCAGCCGGCCCGGATGACCTCCATGCACGGGTGCTGAAGGAATTGGCCAGTGTCATTGCTGAGCCGCTGGCACGACTGTTTGAGCTCTCATGGTGCTCCGGCCAGGTCCCTGAGGACTGGAAAAAGGCCAATGTGGTGCCCATTTTTAAGAAGGGGAGAAGGGATGAGATGGGTAACTTTACGCCAGTCAGTCTTACCTCTATCCCTGGGAAAATACTAGGAAAAAAAAATTAAAAAAATCAAAGAGCGTATTTGCGAAGGCCCAGCAGGGGAAATGATGCCGAAAGAAAACCAGCACAGGTTCATCACAGGTAGATCCTGCCTGACAAACTTTATAGCCTTTTATGACCAGGTCACACACTGCCTTGACACAGGAGCTGAGGCTGATGTCATCTACCTGGATTTTAGGAAGGCCTTTGACACAGATTCGCATCCTATTCTCATAGGGAAGCTAGTAGGCTGTGGAGTGGACACCTACACAGTCAGGTGGGTGGCCAACTGGCTCAGGGACTGCACCCAGAGAGTGGTGGTTGACGGGTCATTCTTGGCCTGGAGGGAGGTGGGCAGTGGGGTGCCGCAGGGTTCGGTCCTTGGGCTGGTGTTATTTAATATCTTCATCAGCAATTTGGACGAGGGTGTGGTGAGCACCCTCTCCAACTGTGCGGATGATACTAAATTATGGGGCAAAGTTAATGCACCAGAGGGCAGGGAGCAGATGCAGGCTGACCTGGACAGGTTAGATCAATGGGTGGAATGTAAATGTAAGGTACTCCACCTAGGAATGAGGAATCCCCAGCACACCTACAGGTTTGGAGGGAGGGGATGTCCTCCTCAGCACCTCAGAGGCCGAGAGAGATCTTGGAGTCATAA
This sequence comes from Alligator sinensis, assembly GCF_000455745.1. NCBI lineage: Eukaryota > Metazoa > Chordata > Crocodylia > Alligatoridae > Alligator > Alligator sinensis. Next base: position 1,945,984 of record NW_005841851.1, on the reverse strand, counting down.
TTGACTCCAAGATGAACATGAGCTGGCAGTGTAACGAGGCCATCAAAGTCAATCGCACCTTGTCGTGTATTAGCAGATGCATGACCAACAGATCGAGGGAGGTGATGCTCCCCCTCTATGTGGCATTAGTCAGGCCACAGTTGGAGTACTGTGTCCAGTTTTGGGTGCTGCACTTCAAGAGGGACACGGAGGATCTGGAGAGGGTTCAGAGGAGGGCCGCTCGCATGATTAGAGGTCTCTGTGAAAGACCCTACGAGGAGAGGCTGAGAGATCTGGATCTCTTCAGCCTATACAAAAGACGGCTGAGGGGTGACCTTGTAGCCACCTAGAAATTTATCAGGGGAGGACAGCAGGGAATTGGGGATGCGCTATTTACCAGAGCACTCCATGGAGCAACTAGCAATAATGGGTGCAATCTAGTGGAGAGTAGATTTAGGTTAGACCTTAGGAAGAAATGTTTCACAGTAAGGGTGGCCAGAGTCTGGAATGGACTTCCAAGAGAGGTAGTGCTATCACCTAACCTGGAGGTCTTCAAGAGGAGGCTTGACAATCACCTGACTGGGGTCTTGTGACCTTGGTCCTCTTTCCTGCCGGGGGCAGGGGGTCACACACAATGATCCATTGGGTTCCTTCCAACTATAAACTATGAATCTATGACTTTTTGGGTATTCTTGGATCTTCCCCCTTAAGTATGGTTTTGTTGAGGATTTTTTTTTTCCAGGTCCTTTTTTGGGTCTTGGTCCTCCACCTTCTCAGCTCCTCTTCCACCTTCCTTAGGAGGGCGGTGTCTCTTTCAGTAGCTGTGGAGCTGTTGCTCACCTCACCTTGGCCCCTTCCCATTTGGCCTTTAACTGTCAGATCTGGCTCTTCAAAGCTGCCACCTCTGCCTCCATCTGCTTGTGATGGTGGGACCCAGTCTTTACTTGCTCTGACCACTCGAGTCCCTCCTCCCATGGGGCCTCATACTGGGCAGTGAGCCTTGCCAGCTCCTTCTTAGTCCTTCTATTCTTCTGTTGACTCAAGCACCTGGCTGCTCTAACTTCTGCTCAAGGCATTTCATCTCTTGTCTGCCCCCCATTCAGCTGTTCGATCCCAGAAGTGTACCCTTGGAGCTCCAAGCCCAGTTGCCTGTTCATATCCTGACCACTTGGTTCCACTGGACTTCTGTTTTTATTCCCTCCAGCTGTTCCTGCAAGTCAGCTAAAAGTTGCCTCAATGCCTCCACTTCCTTCTTGAACGTGAAAGCTTGCTTAATAACTATTCTCCAACCATTTGGGTTGGTCTAATAAAAGATATCAAATTCACCCAAGGAACCTTGTCTGCCTATGTCCTTAGACCAACACGGCTACAACCCAAACCCCTGCATTCACGTAGTTCTGGCATTTGGGACTGGCCATTTCCCGGTGCTCTCAGCTGTGCCTCTAGGAGAGAGGAACATGCCTTTAACTGGTCTGCATTCTGCAGTGTTGCTTTCAATTTCCTACAGTCACTTCTAGAGATTGCGCTTGGGCCTGGCCTTTTCAAGTTCCCTTTCTAACATGGTTCATTTTGCCATCCGCACATTCCCCCTCCTCCACACTCTCCCGCTGTGCTTGGAGGATTCTTTCTGCTGCATTCAGGGTGGCTCGGTACTGCTCACATTAGGCTTGTAAAATGCTCGCAGCTTCTTCCATTTGTTGTGTTCCAAGTGCCGAGTCCAGTGCCGTCCTGGGCGCCAAAGCAGAGGGGCACCAACAGGTGCTGCCCAGCTGGGGTAGGGTGCAGGACAGAGCCACCAGCAGGTTGTTTGGGAGGGCACAGGGATTGGGGGGGGCAGCTTCCGCCTCTGCGTGCACTCCCGGGTAAGCATGGGGAGGAGGGAGAAACGTGCTCTCCAGATCTGTGCATGGGGTGAGGGTGGGCTTTCCTTAACATGGTATTAACCAAACTTCCTTAACACGGTACTAGCCGAGTCAAGTAACCCAGTGCTCAACCTCTGCCATTTTAGCACTTCCAGAGCCAGATTTTTAAACTCTAATAGCCCCTCACTGTAGGTTGGCTGGGAGTGGGCCAGGACTTCCAAGAACACGAAAAGCAGTGTTTTTTCTGAGAGAGCCCAAACTGCACCAGCTGCTGCTCTGATTTCTTCCTTGCTGTCAGCAGCAAGCAGCTTCCCCCCCCCGCCCCGCTCTCCCAACTGTAGCCAACTCTTCTTTTTGTCTCCCACCAGTCCTCAATTTTGGGGTTCTGTTGTTCTGCCCTTTCCTTTAGACTCCTGGCTTGCTTTCCCCACCAGGTGGTTAGGTCCATTTTTCCTGGAACCTTAACCACAATTGGCTCGCTTCTGCTGCATTAGTGACCTGCCAGTCTTAATCTTTTCCTGCCCCCCTTACCTTGCCTGCTTCCAGGAGGGTTTCCCTACTCGTGAGTCCCTTGGTGAGCTGTGTGGTCTCTCCCAGGGTTCCCAGCAGCTTCGTCTCCATCATCCGGAGCTTCTCCTGACTCTCCTCATGGGAACTCAACTGTCTCTCCAGACCTTGTATTGTCCCTTTCCACATGCACTATTGCTGCTCTCTGTAAAACTGCTGCTGCTCAAGCTGGAGCTGTAGAAACTGCTGCTGGTCATCCAGCCATTTTAGCAGAGCTCCTGTCTCCATTGCTGATATTTAGCCTGGCCACATTAACCCACACCCTTTTGATCCTTTCCTGGACCTAGAGAGAACCCCCTGGCCCTGTGCTGCAGTTTCAATCTCCTAGCTTCCTCCCCTGGGAGCCTTTAACTTCCTCTTAATCAGCCAGTTATCATCAGCAGCTACCCAGGGAAGCAGTCTTATCATCTGCACCTCGGCTGCAGCCTCTGCTACATGCAGCCTGCTCCAGGACAAAAGGAGAAGAGGCCAGTAGGAGCAGATCAGGAAAGCAGCCGGTGAGCCTTGAGGCAAAAAACAGAGTACTTGTTACTGCAATATTATTTAATGATTTCCTTTTCAAGCTGGCTGCATGATTACAAGATGTCTAGCTCTAAGCCTGTTTATTAAAACTGAAATCTATCTCCCTCTGGTTTAATTACAGGCCCAGTCAGGGCTAGTTTGATCCAATTCCCACATATAGCCTTCAGAAGATACAGATCTTCCCCTGTGAACCAGATTCATATCAGCAGGCATGCATGCATCCACAGGTACATCACTAAAAACTCCATGGTGAGAACCACTTCAGAAAGAGAGTCCCTGGGTCTCGGGGAGAGATTCTGCCCTGCAAGAGGTGAATGAATTTGCTGCACAGCTCTGCCTTGTGTGCCATTTCATAAACATTAGGTGCCAAATATCTTGTATGTACAAAATGATACAGGTCTAGTGAAGTCAGAGTTCACCTATAAGTAGGCAGTTCCCAAATACACCCAGGAGGGTGGAGGAGGATGTTTCAGGGTGAGACACTGTCCCCTTAACATTTACTGGACAGGGTTTGTGACCTCACTCCATTCCCATTATTAGCTGACATTTTTGCTGTGGGAATAAAACCCCCTGCTAGGAGGTTACTGCAGTTTTTAGCCTTTCACTTCCTTCTGGGGACAAAATTCTGCTGGTGGTTACAGTGCTTTAAATCCAAGGAAGGTTCATAGAAAGGAACAGGCTTTGTTTGGATTCACTCTCTTGTAAAAGGGGGCACAGCCCGGCCCCCTCAGCATTAGCATGTCAACGTAAAGTTACTGTGGACATCCTGCCCAACAACCCTTTGTGCCATGCTTGGTGCATACAAAGCACTAACAAACTGCTGTTATCACGCTGCTCCAGCTGCTCACGGGTCTGGGAAGTAAAACAGGGAAATTGAAAAAGCACCAAGAGTTCCAGTGTCCGTATTGCCGTTCAGAATCGAAATAGGGAACGAGGCTCTTGTGGCTCAAGCACAGGGCTCGGAGTCAGGAGTTTGGTGTTGTCTTCCCAGAGCCGCCATGAACTGTCGGCCTAACCTTTGGGCAACTCACTTCTCTTCTCTGTTCCCTACTTCTCCTATTTTTAAATCTGGGGAGTTCAATCGTTATCTAGTAATAGGGATGTGATGAGTCTTCCTACCTTGATAAAGCAAAGTCTAAGATATCTGGGGGAAAGGGTTTTGGAAATATAAGGTATTGTTATAGGAAATTAATGAGCAAAGGCTATTCCAAGGCCGTCTATGTGGTTTTATTTTCTGCCCACACCTTTGAGAAACAGTTACTCCTTGGCAAACAGGCTCAGCTTCTCCTGGACTGACTGTTAAGAACCTGGGTTCAAAACACTCAGTGGTTCTCAACCTTTTTAAACTCAACACACCCCTCATTAGGCTCAAGACACTGCTCGGAAAACACCAGTTCTTAGTTTTCACTTACTTCTTGACTATAGAAAAAGACTAGAGCAATTCGGCTGCTGCAAACAACTCAGAAAGATCACAACGGGTTAGAGGTGTTTGACACTATGGGTTTCTATTTGAAATCTTGGAGTTTATTTTGTAAATCATGTGTAGGTGTTTGCACACCAAGCATCATGTGGCACCCTTAAGAGGGTCTCATGGCACTCTGATTAAGAATTAATGATCTAGGGTCTGGTTCTCCTTTCTCTCCTGCTAGTAGAAATCAAGAATAATTCTGCTAATAGCCCGCTCTAGCAGAGAATCAAGCCCCTAGATGTCTGAGGGAGGTAGCCCCCAGAAGCAGCTAGCAGCCTGGTGAAAAGGAGGGCTCCAACAGAGAGGGGGTTCGCTTGTGCTGGCAGAGTCCAGCAAATCTGAAAGCAAATGTCAGTGGTGTGGCATTGAGAACATAGTGTCTTGAGGGCCGAGAGCAGTCTCCCAAATCAGTCTGCAAATTATTCCACAAGCAGCTCCTGAAGGGGGTGAGCGGTGGAGACCTGAATATCCAGGGGTGGTAGATCAATGTGGTGAGAGTAGTTATTCCCCAACATGCTATTTACCGGCTCAGCACTGCACACTCATTCACGAGCGGTGGGGAAAGAGAAACACCTACTTCTGAAACAGCTCGGAAAAGATCTTGTAACAGTCCAGGAGGCTGCAAGCAAAGGCAGGGTGAGCACGAGCAGTGACAGTGCCTATTGCTGCTACCAAGGGACATTCAGCTCTGGAACACCTGCTCTCTGCAGACACCACCCAGCCTGGCCTCCTTCCCCGCGCTGCACTTTTCCTTCAAAGTATATGCTGGGGGGGGATGAGATGACTTGCATGCAAGCATGGTTCACAGAGGAAAGCAAACCACAGACCTTCACCACCGTTCCTTTCATTTTTCATGTCCTTATGTGACAACGTATTTAGCAGAATTCACAGCTTTGTTGGAATCTGATAGGGCCACAACATGAGCTCTTCAGCTGTGGCCTCAAATGTGCAAACTTTGGGCTGTAAATCAAGTGCCACCCTGCCCCCACCTTCTCCCCCAAGACATCAGCACTCCCCCTTGTGCTATGCTGGTGCTACCACTGCTGTGGCACAGGTGCTAACATTCATTCTATATAGCCTGAAAGGAAAACTAAACACTGGGCAAGTGCTGAATTTTGGACCTCTCCCCTCCCAAACCAGCCCTTCAGGCAGATGATGATGCCCTTAAGCACAAAGCTGTGTTAATTGGTTTCTACTGCCTTAGCCCCTGCATGCTGCGGTGATGTCTCCACCCTTTATGCTTGGTTCCAGGAATAGCAAGTGGGCAAGGATGGACATGCTGTCGCAGGCACCTAGGAACAAGATAATGGGCAAGGGAGCCAAAAACTAGGGTGGAACAGGGCTCCTGAAAGGGCAGCCCTGCCTGCTGCAGTCCTCTGTGATTCAAGGGACTGATATGTTGTTTTCTTTCTGGAGGGCACTGAAGTTTGAACCCAGACACAGAGAAGAACCCCTAGGGGTATTTGCTCTGCTCCCCTGTATCTGGCTCCAGAAACAACACTAACTAACAATCTTCACCTCCCAAGCCCTGCTTAGCAGACAGCAAACGTGTCTGCTGAAAGAAGAACTGAGTTTCTTAGACAACACATGGGCTTACTGAGATCCAGGATATCATGAGGATCTCCCCACATGCTATTTCTTAATAACTGAGCCACCACGATCTATTATTGGTAAATAATGACTAACAACCATTATTTAAAAAACAGTCATTATTAGTGTTCACCAAGTCATGCATTGCCTTACTTGACCTTTGCAACATGCAGAAAACATGAGACATTCCATTGAAATTTGTCCGGATATCCAATTACTAAACCCCCCCACCAAAGAGTCTAACCCTGGTTCTCAGGAAGCACAATTACCCTCTGCAATAGTGTCTCACTAACCATATATATCACTGTTGTTTGAATCTAGTTTGTATGAACTCCTGCATCTTGTATGTGATCAGTGGCCACATCCCTGTACTCACAGCCTCAGTAACCTCAGTGGAGTGATTGTGAGACAGATGAAAGGGGAGCACTTATTCACTTCAGTTACAGGCCACAAGCAGAGCTGGAGTGATGCATTCCTTGAAGTGTGATTACAGTCAGCTGAAATCAAGCCTCTGTACATGTTCAGATGCAGCTCTCCTGATTAAAAAAAATGAAGGCTTAACTTTCTGCCGTGGAAAGCCAGCCCAGCTAGGGAAAAACAAGGATTCTCTTTTGACTCATGTGCCACCAACCTTAACTAAGTTCTGACTGCAAAGCCTATATAACCCAAGGCCAGAAAGAGAAGGTGAAATTTGCAGAGGAGGCAGGCATAGAAATGATTTTTCTATGTGTAAACTCAACACATTTGATAGGAAGTCACCGCCACAAAGCTTTTCAAAATAGAAAACACCTACTGCCACAGAGCACTGCTCACTGGTTAGGCTCAGGCTGGGAACACACACGCTTGCTTAGCAATGACCTGAAGGCATTGCTAAATAGATAATGCAAATCCCCACACAATCATTCCCAATGCTAATCCACACACCACGCTCCAGAAAAGCAACATGCACAGAGCAGATCAGTCATGTCTGTCTGCCCTGTAAACCAATCCAGATGTGGAAGCAAATCAAAGGGCCAGGGCTTTAATGTGAATGTCAGCAAGGACACCTCTCTACTGCCTGAATAAAGTCAGCTGGAGCAGATGGCAAAGAACAGGTGGATAGGAGCCATAGGGTTCAAAAGAAAGAAAATCTCTTTTTGAGGCTGGGGCTGTTGATAATGCAGGGAAAATCCCCACATGCACTCAAGCAACTGGAGATAACAAAAAAAGGAGAAGACTCAGTGGTAGGGCGCACAGGAGCAGAGTTATAGGAATCAATGACCAAGAAATTCTGTAAAACTCTCTGCTGCTGAGGGCAGGTGCAGGGGAGAGAGCCCAGTGCCCTAATCCATGGAAGCCAGTGCTGCTTCAGTCAAGCAAGGCAGGGGAGCAGGACTGGTCATCTGAGGACTAAACCAGGACCAAAATTGCAGAATAGCTGCCAAAGCCTTCAGCAAACTGCATCACATTCCACATCGAGCCAGAGTAGTTGCAAGTCGGTGCTTGGTCCAGTACTTTTCAAAATCTTTATTAACAATTTGGATGTGGGGGTGAAGAGCTCACTGGCCAAGGTTGTGGATGACACCGAGTTATGGGGGGAGTATGATCATGCTTGAAGATAGGCTACAGTTATAGGTGGACCTAGACAGGCTGGCAAATTGGGCGGATTGGAATCTGATGAAGTTCAACGTCGAGAAATGTAAAGTGTTGCACCTGGGGACGAGCAACCCCCAACACACCTACGGGCTAGGCAGCACCAAACTGACTAGCACCACAAATGAAAGGGACCTGGGGGTAACAATAGATCACAGTATGAATATGAGCCGGCAATGCGATGCTGTAGCCAGTAGGGCAAATAATACTCTGGCAGGCATCAATCGATGCATCTCCAGCATAACCAAGGAGGTGATTCTTCTGCTCGACTCAGCACTGGTGAGACCACAGCTGGAGTACCGCATCCAGTAGCGGGCACCGCACTTTACCAAGGGCATGGACAAGCTTGAGAGTCCAAAGAAAAGCCACCCGTATGATCAGAGTCTTCCATATGAGGAAAGGCTGAGGGGCCTGGGACTCTTCAGCCTGAGGAAAAAAAGGCTGAGAAGGGACCTGGTAGCAGCTTACTGCTACATTACGAGAATACATCAAGGGCTTGGTGAGCAACTGTTCACCAGGGCACCCGAGGGGAAAACCAGAAGTAATGGCCACCAACTCCTGGAAGATCAACTCAGGCTCAACATTAGGAAAACCTTTTCACAGTCAGGGTGTCCAGACAGTGGAATAAGGTCCCTCCAGAGGTGGTGCAATCACCTACCCTGGAAATCTTCAAGAGGAGACTGGACAGTCACCTTGCTGGGCTCACCTGGCCCCCAGTTCTCTGTCCTGCTTGGTGCAGGGGGCTGGACCTGATGATCTTGCAAGGTCCCTTCTGGCCTTACAATCTATGAAAAAAGTGCAAACCAGCATGGCGCTGTAGAAGTCAATGGAGCTATGCCCATTTATACCAATACAATTTGGCCAGTTACTGCAAACCATTGCCAGTAAGCCGGAAGAGTTGTCATCTTACACAAAACTAGTTATCCCACTCCATTACATGGGATTATGACTGCCATTACATAGCTGTGAACTGAGTCTCTGCAGCTGGAGTGACTCCCGAATTACTGCTAGAGTATGTGAGGTCAGAGCCTGGGCCAATGCTGAATAAAGAAGTACTTTTTTGTACTTGGAAAAGAGAGTGCAGGGGGATGAGGCACATGGCTGGGCCCAGTCCACTCCACAAGGGGGAGGAGATAGGCCCTAGCCCTGGCAGTCTGTGCTAGGCGAGCAGCAGGGAGAGAGGAACCTCCCAGGGCCAAGGGCCCGGGGGTCACTGTTTTGGCCCCAACCTAGTGAAGAAAGGAGAAGAATCTGGGGGCCCTGCCCTGCTGGTCAGAGTGAGGGAAGAGCATCGGGCTTGGGTGGAGATCTAAGGGAGAAAATGCCTCAGGAAGACAACGCTGGGGGCTGCCCAGTAGGGCTGTGCGAAGCTTCAGGTCGCGATTCGATTCGGAGGAGATTCGGCCCGATTTGGTGGCAGAGTCCTCCATGCAGCTTGGGGCAGAGGGGGGCAGCAAGGATGGCCCCCCGCCCGGCAGTACTGGCTGAGTTGGGGTTTTTTTTTTTTTTTAAACAAGTGCCAGGAGCTGGGCGGGGGGGCAGCCATTGGCAGGGCTGGGAGAGCAGGCAGGGGATGGGCCTTGTGTGGCTGATTTGGAGAGTCGAATCTCTGAATCAGATTCGGCCAAATCGATTCTGGACAGTGATTCAAATCACCAAATCGAATCACTGTCCCCCGAATCGTCTGAATCCAAAGCAAATACTAGCCGCTTCACGCAGGCCTACTGCCCAGCACTCGGACTGGGTTGCAACCCCAATCCCAGAGGGCCAAAATATACTGGGAACGGGCTGCATCTCTGCTCTGGTGCCACTGGAGCCTGAGGGCAGGACAAGACTGATCAGGATCCAGGCAGGCAGTGCCAAATTCAGGCCTGGTATAGAGGAGCAACTCCACTGACTTACACCAGACCTGAACCTGGCAGGGGAAATACTATGACCACAATGTTGGCAGAGGAAGTACCCTAACCAAGGCAATACAATTAAAATGGCACTGTGTTGTGGAGGGTTGCACCCTTGTCTGCTTGTGGACAGGACTCCCTACGAGAGCCTCATAGTTAGCTTCCCACTGGCCAGCGTCCAGTGGGAGGATCGCAGCTACACCCTGACTTTACGGAAATGGAAGACTCCTCCTTAGCTTGCTCCTGCAGCCGTACGGCTGAGGGCAAGTGAAACTTGGGGGCATCCAAACCCGAAGCCTCTGGGCTTGGGCCTGCACATAGGCTGCCTGCCAAAGAATTTGGAAGCATCTGAAGCCCCAGGCAGGGGTGGAGGATGCTTCCCGGTAGGAGGGCCACATATGGTTCTTGAACAACTCATGGATTTGGAATGGATTTGGCTTATTTGACTTGGGACATGACAAATTTTCCTTAACCCCCTACCCTCCAAAAAAACCCCAGCAACACAACAAAACCCCACCAGAACTGAATTGGATCTGCAGGTTCTCCTTCAAGTGTGGCAGCCACACGAGGAGGCAGAAGGAAAAGTGACTGCTCCAGAGATGGCTGCGATCATCATTTGTTTTTATTGAAATCCAGCTGGTTTTGTTGCCCCCCCCGCTGTCTTGTCCTCACTCAATCAATGGTCAAACATCCAGATTTTCTCCTCTGTTTTGAGCTATTGTTCCAGGTGCCACATTTCCCTTTTACTCCATCTCCATACAGCACTGGCTCTGACAGCCCTTTTCCCAATCCATCAGAGTCCTTGTCATGTTTCAGACCTGCTGTTGCAGAACAGACACTAGAAAGTTTTGCACTGTCACCTCCAGGCCGTTACTCCTCACCAATATCATCCACCACAGGGAGACTGTCATAGGATTTGAAGTCAGGGGTGCCCAGAGGTGGGGAGTCGGTATTGCTGAACCCTGAGACTGAGAGATGCTCCAATTGGGGCAGGAAGTCGGATATCCTGGGGCCACTGGGGCACTCTTCTGGCTTGCACATGCTGCAGTCTTGCAAGGAGCAGGGCTTCTCCTGCCAGAACTCACTGGCCTTTGGTTTCACTGTGATGTTTTCAGCCCAAACCACAAAGTACCGGATTCGCGCCTGTTTGTATTGCTCGCACATACAGACCCAGGGCTGCCAGCTGTTCCAGTGGAAGAGCTGATCCCCTGTGGAGAGTCAAATGAAGAAGGTGGCAGTGATGACAGGCTATGGAAGACAGACTTTCAGGGGGCAGCCGCACACTACACTTGGCTGGTGTCTGCTGGAATCAATGGCAAAGCTCTTGCTGACTTCGATGAGGACAAGACCAAGCTTTTGCTCAGATAAGCTGTCATTCCTAAGAATTCAGAGCCAGGCGAGGGAATCAAAAGCTACCTGGCACCACACAAGTTAGCAAATTGGTTCTGGCATGCTGACTGGTACTGCTTGCACTAAAAGCCAATGAGATGGGAAAGGGAGGAACATACCCATTGAAATCTTTGGAGGATTGCTTCTGTCCCCAAAATAGGCAGCAAACCTTTCTTTGACACCTTCCCAGTCTGTGCCATCCCACATCTGGACCAATGTGACCTTTATGGGTATAAGGAAAATTCACTCTCCAGGCCACTCAGCCTTTTGGCCTATCTGCAGAGGCAGCCAACACAAAGTTCCAGCTTGGTGGTCTCAGTGAGATGATCGCTCACCTTGTGCAATCTGGTCCGAGACCCAGGAATCACTTCCTGCAGGTCACCCAATAACCATTGATAGCAATATCTTTTGGTCATGGCCAACATGGGAAAAGTTCAAGCCAGAGATTTAGATGCCAGGTCTTCAAAGTCAGTTATTAATCAATGAGCCATCCAGGCCACCAGTCGATTAACTACCATATTTACTTAAATCCAAGATGATTCTCCCAAATAATTAGATTCTATCCATGGAAAATGTAAAAAAATTGTTAAAAAAATTCTGTGGATAGACTCTAATTATTGGAGGGCTGTCTTTAATTCATCCCTCCCACCACTGCAGAGGCAGACAGTGAGGGGGCAGGTAGTGTCAGGTCAAGCAGCTTGTCTCCTGCTTGTGCCTATCCCCCTGCCACCTCTGCCCCCTCCCAGCTTCAGGTCCCCCCCCCCACTTCCCTCCCAGCCTCCGCTCCATGCAGGCAGGATCCATCCCAGTTCTATCCGGGGGCCCTGAGCATGGGCCCCAGCCCATCTTCTGTGGCAACCCTGTGGGCTGTGCACCACTGCCATGGGGTTGGGCTGGGGCTGTGCTCAATGCCCCAGGCTGCAGAGTTCATGGAGCCTGCGGCACAGAGTAAAGGTAAGAAGGGAAAGGAGAGGAGCAGGTGAGGGAGCAGACTGTGTAGGGCTGAGAGATGGGGAGAGGAGGCTACAGGGGGGATAGGTCACGGTGCAGAGGTGGGGGGATAGGGGGGTGGCAGGCAGCAGCTGCAGCTATTGCCTTGACCATGGATAGGGGCTGGAGTCCAACCACAGCAGCCACCTGCCTCCCCAATGTCCTTGTATGTGATTCTAAGACAGGGGCGGAGAGAAACGGAGGAAAATACCTAGTCTTAGAATCAAGTATGTACAGTAGATGCTAAAGAGAGAACAAAATATCTTCTGCTTGGGTTTGGCCAAAATCATAAGCTCTGTTGGGGGAGGGACCCAATTTTAGGTGTCGTGCAGACCTAGAACCAAGAAGAGCTCCTAGACAATGCACATAAACAGCAATTACCTACAGTCCACCGTACACTGGCGCCCCTAGCGCTCCCCAGCAGACAAAGCTCTGAGCTCAGAAAGAGCAGCATGATCAAATTCCTTCTCGTTACTGGGTGGGAATGGGACAAAGGCTTCGGTTGCACCACTGAATCCTCGATGCCCATAGCCCACCTGGAATGGATAGACTCTTAATAGGGGATGTTTACGTGTTCCCATAGCAACTGCTCCAAAGACTATTTAACAGCTCTTATTCCATGGAACACATGTAACTTTGGGTGCCAACTGGTTTTCATTCACAGATGTTGAGATCATTGGGCCCAAGCCCCACTGCACTCAGACAGGAAAGACTCAAGCAAGACCTGGCTGTTTTCAGGCCTGGGAAGAGGCTGAGTGTGAACTGGAAATTAGATTCCCCTTCCATGGCTTCCAGTGAAGAACGCCCCTCATTTCTTTCAGTTTACTCACTGGCTGACACACAGCAGGAGAAACTTCAAGAGAACTGTACCCCAGGGAAGTTTTGGTCTCCCAGGGTCTATGTGTACATAAAGACAGTCTAGTGCAGAGGAACGTGTGCAGTCCTGAGAGTCAGAACACCTGGGCCAAAATGCTGCTTCCATCATTGATTCGCTGCATGGCCTCCAATAAGGCACCTAACTTTCCAGTGCTCCAGATTGTCAGGTGTAAACAGGGATAGCCTATGTGGCTGGGGCAGGATGGTCTAAAAAGCATGCATTATTCCAAGGGGAAACTGTGAAGGGGTTTATGGCTTGAAGGCCCAGAGGCGACACTAGTGATGGCAGAAAGGCTGTCTGGAGTCCTGCCTTGTTAAACTGCTATGACAAAACATTATTGCTGCTTTTGTTGTTAATTTGACTAATTCTCTCTCTCTCTCTCATATTTGAATTTTCTCAGCTTCAAAAAATGAGGAGAATTTTGCAAACTCCATAAGCTCTGCACCATAATTGCTGGCTTTTTTTCCTGCAAGCCATTAAAGTCAAGAAAATGAGACTGACCAGTTGCAGTCCTTTTCACTTTCCATTTTTCAGGTAGCAGCTCAGTGTAACCATGTCCTAGCTTCCAACAACAGAGGAAAGTTTAAATTAAAAAACATAAAACAAAAAACCCTCTAACTCCCATCAAAAAACCCTTTGACTTATTAAAATACTTCCATTTATAACCTTGTAAAATTAAACTTTTAATTGATTAAGCTTTGTTTTAAAAAGTCAAGTTGTACCAGTGCCTAAAGAAGTTCAGTAACAATGATAGACAAGGGGTCAAATTTATACCTGGTATAAGCCCAAAGCAGTCAATGCTGTTAAGATCTCAGGGATATCTTGAGTCCAAGGTTTCTGAATCCACCTATTAGCCGAGAAGGTTGGTCTACATTACTGAACCCCCAGAAGAGGGATCCATTGTCCAGGCTTTAGGCAAAAAAAATATAAAACTACTACTCTTATTTTCAGAAAGGAGAATAAATCCTGCCACCTAATACACCTCACACAAGCTTCAATGTCTTCATCCTGATGCAATTAAAAAAACACCCCAAACAAACAACAACCATGAGTCAGTTGTCAAGATGCCGTCCTTCCAGCTTTATAAAGCAGAGGTAAACACAACTTTAGGACACTGCCAATCATCTTGTGGCTTGATGAAACATAAAAGGTGGGTTTCTGCTTGTTTCAGGTCCAGATTAAATATGGCCCATCACCGTTCTCCATCCAAAGATAATGGAGCAAAAGAAAACTGGATTTTTTTTTATTTCATCAGGTTACTTATTTAATGCAACAATGAGGTTTCAAAATCCCCGAAAGCAGGGACTTCTTTGTATAGCTCCCATTGTGCTGTACAGGCCAAAGTCCAACTCCTTGTCCTAGAGTGCAAAGAGTCTGTATTAAAATCTTGATTGGCTTTTAAGAGAAAAACTCTTAAACTCTTGGTACGTGCCTATTTTAGCACACCCTATGGCTGATCTAATATGGAAACAGGACCAGTCATCTTGTTTTCTTAAACTTAACAGATGCCTCTTAAGAGAAGGAATGACTGTGACTGACCACATACACTCATTCCACACCACTGCATGGGGAAGCGCACACATGCAGTCTTTGAGCCAGGCCAACTCAAGACAACTCCTGCCATAATTGTGGCTCTCAATTCCACTGCATGCCTTTTGTGAGTGCCTTTGCCAGTAACGGACACTTGAAATCCATTTCTCTAAAGATTCCTTTGTAGGCAAACCCAATCCTTTCCACCCCCTCTCATTATCCTAGGTGTCCCAAGACTAACTGGGTCAGCAGCTTACATGATCGAGACTGTAGTATTTTAATTAGAAACTGTGCCGTAGAGTGGTTTGTCTTGATCCCTCTGCTGAGAAGCACTGTTAAATTTGAAAAAGGCTGAGCGGGACAGATGCAGCAGATGGTCTGTCTTAGTTCCTCCTGACACTCTGGATGCCAAGTTCTAGAATCCAAAGAGAACTGATTAATTAAACAAAGTGAAAGAAACACTCCCCAACTTGTCAAAGAGCCTTTCCATAGGCTTGTGGATCAGTGCTCTCCCAGTGCCACTGACCACTTTACTTTCACACTGCACTGCTGTAATCCAGCATTGTTTCCCTGAAGGATGTAGGGTTCACTCAACCCCAATGCTTCCCCAATTCATGCTTAGTATGGAGGAAAGAAGAAAACAGCACCTAGTGTGCTCTGGGCCTCTTGCTCAGCAGTCTTCTACACGAGTTTGTAGCTAGTCCTTACCAGACGGGAATGGGTCAGTGGGCTTCTCTTCCAGTGAAGTCCGCAGGTCCAAACTGCTCATTGTGGGGCTGCCAAAGGGGATGACATTTTCCCAGCCAACAAGGCAGTGCTGTGGGGAGAGAAGAGAGGCCTGGGTGAGAGCCCCCTTTGTGCACCACAACCTGGTCTTTCCAAACACCACCTTTCCCAACAGGTGGTGGGGAGGGGCAGGAACCTTGTACTTATTCATTTTAGGAACCTTACATGGCTGAAGCAAGAACAACGAGAAGATCTCCAAGGCCTCATAGCTTGCGGCCAGACTTGTCATCACACTCCATGAGGCCGAACTATCCTCTTGCTCAGCCCCAAGCCCCCTTTGCTGGTTTCCAGTCATCCCCAAATCCATTTCTCTGCTTGCTTCCTGCCCTGGGTGAACATGGTACCTCTCTGACCTCATCCCTATAGGCTCAGCTCGCTCAGGCTCCATTTTGGCTCCTGTCCATCTCTTCACAGCAACTCTCCTGTATATTCAATCACGCTACCCTGAGCATTGCTTGCTGGGTACAGCATTGCATGGAGACTTGGGAGGCAGGGCTTCTGATCCTAGCTCTGACACCAACTCACTGGGTGATCACGACCAGTTCACTATACTACTCTGCCTCAATTTCCCCAGGCATAACTTGCCGTAATACTCCCCCTCCCTCAGAGAGGAGGATACAAAACACTCCAAGACCCTCAGGAGGTAAGCCACTGAAAGGGCAGGTGTCCATCTGTCTGTCCCCCTGGGATGCTCTAAATGGCTGAGTCACTATATCCCTTTCAATATTACTTCAATACTTGCTTTCTTTGCTCTGGGGTGGCAGGCCATACTAAACCCCACTTGCCTGCCTGCCCCCATTTGCTGCAGCTGTGCATTTGGCCCTCACTGCATTTAATCCACAAAACGGACCCTTTGTGTCCTTAAAGCTCGTTAGCTGCAGCTTAGGGAACTTCCTCTGTTCCACCTCACTTAGTCTTTGCCCTCTCTGCCTGCAGGACGGTTGTCATACCATGCTCCATAAGTTCTTCCCTTTACTTCAGTGTAAAGCATTTGCAGACATTGGCTTCAGAAGCTACCTTGCATTCCAGCCAGGCCAGAGCCAAGTGGGCAAGGAAACTTGGCTTTTCCTGTCTGTCACAGAGACAGGGGCTGAAGATCAAGCTTCCCAACAGGGTGGGGGTATTTGGCTCTGCTGTCTGTGGAGGTCCCGGCAATAAAATGCCATATGATGCTAAGGCTCTTGGCATCTTATGTTCCTTGTGTGCAGCTGTTGACAACCTACCTAATAGTGGTAAAGCCACTAGAGCAGTGGTCAAAGGGGCAGGTGGAAGGACTTACCGAGGGTAAAGCCAGGTTGTCTGCTGCCTCAAAGCTCTTCCTGCGGTGGATTTTGTATTTGTGGGCTGGCAGGAGGGTGGCCCTGGGAATGCTGACCCTGCAACCAACCAGAACCAGTTACAGCCTGCCCTCCCCAGGAGAGATCTGAGCCGAGGGATGTGAACCCCCTGTGATCTTCCTACCACCCTCAGAGGCTTTGAGCCTGACCGAGAGCCCACCAAAGTCAACAGGCCTTGATTAAGGTGTAGAGAGACTGCCATGGAAACCCAGAAACTGCAGATCAGCCCTGAGGTCAGACTGCATTTGCCGCTGTCTTCAGGGGGAGTGTGTCCTGCTCAAGATAAGGCTCATTGTGCCTCTGCTCCAAAAAATCAAGCTCTCTCCCCCGACAGTGGAGCCACAAAAGAGGCATCTTAAAGGGGCCCCTCCCCACAACTTTCCTCTCATTTTTCCTCCCTGGATATTTTCCAGTGACATGTGTTGCAGCCCACCTGTACACACCTGATGAAGGCAGGTTCCTCCAGCGTCTCTGGGGGCCGTTGGGCTCTTGGGGTCTTACATATGGGGCAGGCAGATGCCGAGTCCACAGGGACAGGAAAGAGGCGCTTGTTCAGCCGGTAGCAGTAGATACCTGCCATGCAGAGAAGGGAACTTGGCTGCGTGTGTAGCTTCCAGTGTGTTCTCAAACCCAGCACCCGCCCACTGAGACCAACCCACCTGGGTTCCCAAAGCACCTCTTATATGGTAATATCACCCTTCCAAGTACTTTCCCCAGCGCCATAAAGATTAAATGCAGCTTCCTCAATTTCAGACACCACAAGGCAGGTCAGTTATGGGAAACTTTGGGGACATGGAGAGAGTCTGCCTGAAGGCAAATGAATAAAGGACCCAAGTCTCTCAGGAGTAGAAAGCTGCAGCTGCAGAGTAGATGTTGTGGTTAGACTGTGAACTGTTCCTGTGCCTTGTCTAAGAGGCCTGGGGCTCTCCCAGGAAGATAGCTGAGCCCACAGCTGCCTGTTCATACACACAGGGTGAGGAGATGCATCTCAGCTTACATTGATGGGAAGTGGGAACCAAGTCCACGTCTTGTTCAGGAGCCAAGTAATCCAGGGACTCTGGCCTAAACAAGCAAAGAATCAGTCAAGAGAAGTGGGTCCCAGAGAGCTGGGATTGCAATAGCACTGGGAGGCACTGTGTGGTCTAGTCATCACTTCAAACATGGGAGAATCTGGTATGGATTTAGTGAACAATTTATTTATTTTATATGCAAACCAAGAAACAAGAGCTTTTCTCAAAACAAACATCCAGCTGTGGGCAGAGGAATGTGTTTGCTGATAAGGACTTCTGTGAAACAGCTCTGAAGTCCACTGCAATCACTTCCAGACATCCTAGCTTTCTGGGCTGTGCACATAAAAAGTGCTATATTGGTCCCTGTCCACAATACCTCCAGAGAGGGAGTCTGCACTCCACAATCTGCAGATGGGTTGGATAAAGCCACAAGACTTCCAACCAACAGCACCTAATGGGGTTGTTTTCTAAGCCCACCAGGGTTTCATCTGCCCTCTCTCTCAGGGATGTATGGATTAATACCTCCCAGCCAGCCACCTTGTCTCCTGCTCCAGAGAGGAGGTACCAGACACTCTCTCCATTGTTCACTGCCACTCTGTTCCCAGACTTACTCGAGGCATTGCTCATATACACATGCTTCCTTGTTCACCAGCCGGAACTCCTTGAGCTCAGCAAAGTACTGCTCAGACTTCTCCGACACTGAAGAATCTGTCTCCAGCAGCCCTGGAAAACCAAGGAGAGAAGAACAATCCACAGTTGGACTAGATGGGGGCAGGCAGGTGATCAAATAAACCTCATGCAAAGTGGACAGAGAAGCAGGCCCTGAGTGCCCAAAGAGGAAGGTGATCCAGGTGGCACAGCGCCTTGCCTTGCCTCGCCACTGACGTAGAACAGCCAGAGACTTCACCCGAGACAGCAAGCCCAGAAATTACCCAACTTCCTAATTTGGTTCATGCATCATCTGCAGGTTTTTGCCTATCGTGGCTTCACTGCACCCTGCCAGCAGCCACACAGACTCTGCACTGCCCTTCTGGAAAAGCCGCTGGCTGGATAAGCTACAATGCTGAGATTAGCTGCCAGCCCCCAGAGATTTTGGCAGTGCTGGGGACCAGTATGTGCATCACCAGAGCTTTCTCTGCCCCTGCCCCAAAGTCACTGCACTAATTGCACTCTAAGCCTGCATTTCGCCATAGGTTATAAAGAGCCCAATCAGGCTGACAATAAAACAGGTGTGCCATGGGCTTTGTACTCACCTGCAATCCAGTCATAGCCCAGGAGAGGCCGCACTGACCAGCTCTCTTCAGGGATGGTGTATTCCTCAAGGTTGTCCTGAAACGTCACGTGCCCTGCTTCCTTCTGAGTGGAAAAAAAAATTAAGCTCACCACAGACCTCTAATAAAACCGGAACATTGTGCTTCTCTGACCTGGGGTGTTTGAGCCTTATTTGCCAGCTGTATAAATGGGGCAGCTGTGGTCCAATGGCAAGAGCTAAGAGATCTGGGCTCCACTGACTTATTCATGTGCTGCTCTGTGCCTGTTCCTCCATGTGTAAGATGGAGGTAGCAGTTATGTGACTTGCCTGAGGCTACGTAGCAAGTTAATGTCAGAGGTGCCATTAGAATGCAAAGGTTCCCAACTTGCAGTTCTGCGCTGACACCATTAGACCAGGTTGCCCCGACTGCGTGTCACTGCTCAAGGAAGAGCCAGTTGACTGTGCTGCCATGC
Organism: Alligator sinensis; assembly: GCF_000455745.1. Taxonomy (NCBI): domain Eukaryota; kingdom Metazoa; phylum Chordata; order Crocodylia; family Alligatoridae; genus Alligator; species Alligator sinensis. Next base: position 1,926,822 of record NW_005841851.1, on the reverse strand, counting down.
ACCCGACCAGGGGGATGGTAGCCAAGAGGGCTGCAATAGGACAGGGAAAGTGTGGAGAGGTCATGGCCTGGGCCTAAGACTCCTTGGTTGGTTTTGCACTGCCTGTTGAACTACAGGCAGCCAGGCCTGTGCTCCACCTCTCCCCAAGTCTGTGCTGCTCAACTCAGCAGGTGGCTTAGGTTTTACCTTGGCCTCTCTACACTGAGGCATCAGCAGGATGGACTTAGGGCGCCTGGGCTCCCTAACAAGCACCGGATGCTCGCCATTCTCCTCTGCTTGTGTCTGGTTCAGCACTGGCTCCAGCTTGGTCCCCACCCTGCCTTTCTCCTGAGGGCTGCGCAGGGTGACGAACCGCTCGCTGCTCTCTCTCTGTCCCGGAAGCAGGGACTCTCCTTCTGGGCTTCTGCTGTCTCCAGCTGCTCTGGAGGCACCCCTGGCACATCTGGTGCCGACAGCTGCCGGCGTGCAACTTCTTTCTGCCCCGAGTGAGTCCCCCTCTGCCGCTGCCGCTCTCTGGATGCTTGTCCTGGGCCGCGACGCCCCTCTGCCCTCCCTGCCCCGCACAGTGGGCTTCGCGGGCGAGCAGAGCGCCGCCCGCGCCGCACTGGGGCTGGGTGCCACCGACACCAGCGTCTCGGGCTCAGACGTACCCTCCGTCACCAGGCCTCGATTTTCTTTCTGTAACGAGCACGGAGACCAGCTACGGCAGGGCACCAGAGACCCTGGCCCGCTCTGCAAAAACGGTGGCACCAGAGAGACTGGTCCTCTTCTACCCTTTCTACTCACCCCCTGCCAGCCCCACGCGCTAGGGATCCCTGGAGGAACTCAGGGACAGAAAGGGAAATACCGAGTGGGCGCCCAAGGCGCTGCCTCCAGCCTCTCTCCTCACGCAGGTGGCGGAGGAAGACGTTGCTGCTGCCTCCCCTGGAGGAACCCAGCCCCTGCTCGAGGGAGGGATGCGGGATGCGGGATGCAGGCCACGACGTGGTGCCCCCCTCGGGGCCTTTAAGAGGCGGCTAGACAGGCACCTGGCGGGGGCGAGGGGGTGTCGCTGCCCAGGCAGAGGTCGGGCTGGCCCCTCCCGACCCAAACACCTACGATCCCATGAACCGCGCCCCCTTTTGCGGCTGTTGCCCCGAGACACCCCGCGCCTCTCCCGACATCGGCAGCTCCGCGTACCCCG
>NW_005841851.1:1912220-1925471 GCF_000455745.1 Alligator sinensis | reverse complement strand
CGGCCCCGCGGGCCGCAGCGCGCACATGACCGAGTCCCGCCTCCCCCCACAGTCTCGTGCCTCCCGGGCCGGGAGCGTTTCACGGAGGAACGAAGCGGGGAAGCCGGACCTGGCACTGCGGGGGGGGGACACAAGGGCGGGGGTGACACGCGGGTTCAAGCCGGTTTCTTCCTCGGGCGTCTCTGCTGCTGCCCCGCAGCCACGCGCTTTCCAGGACGCCTGGGAAGACGCCCCAGCCTGCTGTGAAACAACGAGCCGTCCTGCACGTCCTCGTGGGAGCTCCCCCCCGCCCGTCACGCTGCTCCTCGGTTTCACCAGCGGTAGTTGTGGCTCATACCATGCCCGAAGCACGACTTCCCTGCTGCCGCCCTGACTCAGGGTGGAGGCCACAAAAGCGGGAAGCGGGGGTTTGTTTGCAGAGCGGGTGCAGCAGAGCAATGGGTTTTTCCAGCCACTCCAACGTGTGTCAATAAGGGCCTGAGAGTGCACTGGCAGAGGAAGAGTTTGGCCTCTAAACTCTGTGGGGTACAACTGCAGGGGCAGATTACCACTATCTGTTCTCGTTAGGAAAGAGACGGGGTCACTGCACAGAGACTAGTTATCTGATGCTAATGATCTTCCAGTCAGGGCCGTGGTCACACCAGGTGGCCAGAAAGAAGAGGTTCTCTTACCCTAAAGCCATCTCAGCCCTGGTGGAAACCTTTCCTCCCCTCCCACCCAAGCTGCCCTGTCTTGTAATATCCCAGGTTTAACAACAGTCTATTTGCCCACACTGCTAATTCATTGGAAAATCCCAGTGCGGAGCCTAAAACAAGGGCTGAAAGCTGCTTTCCCATTAAATCTTCCTTCAGGTATCAGGAAGCATCTTGTCCTTCTTTTTGGAGCTACGTAGCAGCTGCATGGGCTACTACCACGTGTGTCTGAATCAGCAATAAATCCTAAAGCCAGTTGGATACAACTTTCATAGCAAAGTCAAGTTACTAATATGACAAATTCCTTTCAGTCTTTCTATATTCAGCTGGAACCTGCTTATACCTACCCCCTGTTTCTTTGCTGGGTTTGATGCTAAACCGGGACAGTCAACCCAGAACAGTCAAGAGCAATATAGGGACTCAATTTAGAGACGTCAGGGGAAACCCAAATCCCACCAGCCAACCTGGATCTCGCCTAACAGGCAGAAAGCTTTGAAACACATAGGTGGAGCCTATTCCTGGCACTTACTGAAGTCAGCAGAAACACTTCTGTCCATTTCAGCTAGAACAAGGTCAGGCCCTGCTAATTGCAACATATTACACTGAAAATTAACAATTGCTTTAGAGCCAAACTCAAAAGCCAATCTGGTCTGCTTACAAATAAAGAAAAGGTCACCCTGACCCCGGCTGCCTGGGCATGAAGGGTCCCAGAAGTACAGGCTTCTCAGACTCCACACGAACTGCCCTGGATCAGCACATCTTCATTCTGTTGCCTTCCTTAAAAATAAAAACACTGAACCATATTAATGCACAGACAAGCAGCATCCCATGGAAGCTCTCTACAAAACAAAATCTTTTACAGCTTGGAATCATCACTCCGCCTTAAAGGCCAAGTAGTGGTACGGCATTTGAAAGGCCTGCTTCCAGAAAGACAGCTGTGTTCTTAAAGAACCACATCCATACTTCACAACACAGCTACTTAAATACTGCCAACTGGCTGCTCTCTACATTCTTATACCTCAGCAAGACACCAAAATTACCAAATGCAACATTAGTTCCACTAACTCCCTAACAGTCAGCTATGTCTTTGCAGACTATCTGCCTATGCAGTGACATGAGGCAAGTCAAAAAGTTTTCTATGCTAAAAAGGACTTAAGGGAAAGAAGCCAAAGCCCAACAAGAAGAAATCTGCTTGAGCAAGATCCAAATTCCAGCCTGTCAGAAGAGATCTGTCTTCTGTCCACAGGCCTGAACATTCTCTCCATTGCTAACACACGTACTTTTCCATGGAAGGAAAAGGAACCATGATTCTCTTGTAAACTGGATTGCCACTAAAGAGCAATTGAAAAGCATGGATAGGTGTGAGGCAAGACCATAGCACAGGCATCTATATGTGCCTGGGGTGAGAGATCTGGGTTTAGATGAACAGCTGTTTATCATTCATACATGAACTTGGGGCTTTGAACCTAGATTATCATGTTCCAATGGTATCTGCTAATCAGAAAAACTCATCAAGATGTAAAATGCATTAGAATTAATTTGAACTTCACCAGCTTTGGTGATTTAAAAAAATGGCAACTCCTGTACTTTACTCTTCATTAAAAAAGCCCCCTGTCAATGTATGAAGCAGAAATTCCTCCTGGAATCATCTCATTACCCAGCAGGCAAAAATAAGACTTATAAATAAGTAGTGTTTAGAGGCTGGACACAACACATGGAAGCAGAATCCTATCGTTCACTTGGTGAAAGGACACAGCATGGGCGCATGCTTGTGCCTCTGAGGGACTCCATCACCCACCATGTTCTCTGCAGGAGTTAAGAGAGTGTTGAAGAGAGAGGGTGTTGTCTCAACTTCCCACACTATCTGCTCTGCTGCAGGTACTGATGCGTGAACATGTTGAGCTCGCTGTCTAGCCAGCCTGCTTTATTCCTGTAAGGAAGAAAAAGAAGTCTCAGTTAGGCTTGTGTGCTAGTCAATATTCACCTCTCTGAATCTGAAAAAGCCCTTTCTACTTAGATGCTGCTTGAGGTAGGAGAGGCTGGTGAAAGCCCAGCTGAGTTAGGAGGTAGCAATGTCTTTATTGTAAACAAGAATCCATGCCACAGCTCTTTATTGAGAGGCGCCAATGACTAGAGCTACTGCCAATCTGAGCAATGGTGGGAAGAGTCTACAGGGCTGGAGTGCAAGGGCACATTCTGGCTTGCATGGTCCAGGGAAACCCGCTGCATAATACAGAACCATTTCTCCTTTAGAAAAGGACATGCCAACGTGGATTTGCTGGCAGGAAGAAGAGATCTCACCTGAGCAGCTTTGCTTTGCTCTGTAAGGAGTCCAAGATCTCAATTTTCTTATTCATGGCAGCAATTTCCTCTTCAAGATTTTCCCGCGTGAGATCAACCTGCTGACACAAGTGAGCAAATGTCCCAGCAAGCTCCCTAGGAAATGGGCAGAGGAGGGGAGAGAGAGGACAAAAGAAAGACTGATTAAGCACCAAACTCCCAGCAGAAGCCTCTTATGCTGTGCAATAAGTTTGATTGTAGGCTTGCCAGAAAGACTGCAGTGAGAGCACCTTTCTACTACACCTCTTGGGCTGTAACAAGAATCTTGGAAGTCTGACCTTAAGGAAAGTCATACGCATTAAGACTAGTACTTAATAGCACTCCGATACGAGAACTCGGGCTTTCATGCATGCTCCTGTCTACATTTTTAGTCCTGAAGCTAGGGCCATGTATATTGGACCTGGTGTGCCTCTGTGGCTGTGGGAGATTTCAAGGAAACTACCATTAAAATGCTCTTATTTAGAAGAGACTCACTGTTGGACTTGGTGGCTGCAGTTGGAACCTGTGTAGCTGACAATGAGCTGCAGTTTCTCGCTGGCATACTCAACAAACTGGCGCTTGAAGGCTCTCTCCTTCGCTTTCGTGGTCCAGGTGAGGCGTTCATACACATAAAGGAGCCCGTAAAGGCCAAAAGAGAGTGCAATCAGTCTCCAGCCCACGGCTTTCCAGACCTGCGCTCAGCACAGAAGAAAATGGGCATGAGTCATTGGCTAGGAAGGAGGGAAATGTCTCCCAACAGAATAGAAAGCAGCAAATGCATGTTTTAAGCACATGCTGCCAAGACAGAAACAGCCAAGTAGTAACCCTCACTTGCTCTTTGCCTGAGGAAGTCATCCCTCTCTGCTACTACTGCCCATTCTATACAAAGAGAACAACCCAACCTAACAATCAACTGGCATGTCATGGGTGCTGTGCAGACTAACATTTGCAAGGCATTTGGAAAACATCTATAAGTGAAAGAGATCTCTCTCCTGTTTGCAGTGTCCCTGTTTCTGAAGGGAAGACCACTTCTGAAGAGATATTCTGTCTCCAAGCAGTGCAAGACAGTGGAATAGGCCTGGGGCAGGGATCTAGGTAGGGTACACCATCTAAGATCAACCTAATGTCTTATTTTTCAAAAAGTGGTCCCCAACTGTCAGCGCCCAACTTGAGACATCTTGAGTTTCTTTTCAAAAGCACTAAGCAAATTTAGGCCTGTGCAAAGCAGCTAGTATTCCCTTCGGATTCGGCTGATTTGGGGGGGTGGGGACAGTGATTTGATTTGGTGATTCAAATCACTGTCCTGAATCGATTCTGCTGAATCTCCGAATCAGCCAGGCCCATCCCCTGCCCACTCTCCCGGCCCAACAATGGCTGCCCCAGCTTCCAGCTCTTTGGGGGAAAAAAAAGCCCCTTCACCAGGTGCTACCGGTGGGGGAGATCCCTGCTGCCCAATGCTGTGTGGGGTGCTTTGCACGAGCCCCCTGACCCCTCCTCGTTCCCCCACAGGTGCCCTACCCAGGCCAGCTCCGGCCCTTTAAGGGAGAAAACAAACAAACAAACAAAAAAACCCAAAAAAGCCCCGCACTCACCGCTCCTGCCAGCAGGAGGCAATCCCTGCTGCCTCCCGCCATGTGGGGGGCTCTGCACAAGCCTCCCAAGCTCCAAGGCTGCTGCAGGAGTGGAGAGTCCTGGGGCTTTTCTTGGGGTTTTTTTCTTAAAGGGCTGGAGCTGGCTCAGATGGGGCACCCATGGCGGGGCCAGGGAGCTTGTGGAGAGCCCCCCATGTGGCATGGGGGGCAGCAGGGATCTCTCCCCCGCCCGGTAGTACCTGTTGAGCAACGGGGCTTCTTTTTTTTCTTTTCTTTTTTTAAAGTACTGGGAGCTGGGGTGAGTGGGGCAGCCATGGAGGGACTGGGGAAGCGGGCAAGGTCAGGGTGGGGGTCCCTCCATGGTCCCCTTTCCCAGTGCCCCGTCCCCTGCCCCTATTTACCAGCTTGGAGTCCGGCCACCGAGGACTACCCGAATCAAAGCTGGAATCTTTGGAAAAGATCAAGAGAGCTTTGAATTGATTCAGACCTTTTAATTGGTCCCCCAATTCAATTTGGATTTGGAGATTTGGCCACCGAATCGGGCCAAATCTCCTCCAAATTGAAATCAACACCCAAAGCTTCACACAGCCTTACTAAGCACATACACCTCCAAGTCAGCTGGTGGTGCTAGGACCCAACCCCTCTGAGAAAGAAAAAAAATCAACCCAACCTGTCTAAAGTTGAGACTCCCTCCACCCATAAATGCACACAGATATCAAGGAAAGATCAAGCTGGTAAAAGGGTCAGCTTTAACCTCTTAGTTTCTCCATCTCCAACCTCTTGTTCTCCAGGGACAAGGATACTTCAGTGATATCTGAAAGATCCTGAATCTAATCCTAAATTTCAAGAAAATGACTCCATCCTAAGGAACATCAAGGGGAGACAATGATTTGCTCTGAGATCCACAATAGACAGGAAACACCCCAGCAGATACTGCCTGAAGCCTATAGTCCAAATACTTGCAACAGTGCAACCACCAGTGAACACCATGGCTTTTCAACCCACCACTCCACCAATCACGAGGATCCCCATGGAAGTTCTGGAGGTGAGTGATGCCAATCCAGTCACCATAGACACCATGAGCTCTTCCTGGGTCATAGAGCCCTGAGGTAGGGGAGGCAGACTGGGATTCGCTGGGGTTAAAGGTATAGGACGCTGAACCTAATTAGAAAGGAAGAGGAAAAAAATGCTGCAGATAAGAGGGAGAATGCAAGCTGAAGCCAGTTATTTCAAAGCACTGACAGCCACTGTTATCTTCAGCAAATGCACTATCCACTACTGACCCACCGAATGTTCAGAAAGAGTCTTACCTGGTCATTATAGCCCATCAAGGCCCGACGACTATTTTTTGGTCCCAAAAACCTATTCACAAGCATAGTCCAGCCAAGAGAGAAGTGGAACTCAATGTCCTCCTGGAAGTCGGCACAAAGTTTGTCGCAGTTCAGGTCATAGCTGAGTGTGAAGCACTGGCGAGGGACCAACAGGTCTACCTGGCCTCGCAGAGAGACTGGGAGAAGTGGTTTTAATCCATCTGTAAGGATAGAAAAAGAGAAAGTGGGGGGGGGGGGGTTGGGAGGGAAGGATGCACTCATTAGGATGGTTAGAATGGAACCAGTTGGACTCTCAATCCTGTGCTCATGTTGGTCATTGCCTCCTCATTCTCTCTCTCTCTCTCTTTCATAGTTTCATAGTTTTAGGGTCGGAAGGGACCTAATAGATCTTCTAGCCCGACCCCCCGCCAGGGGGGGAGAACAACAAAAAAAACCCTAAAAACAAAAACGGGACTCAAATGAGTCCAGCCAGGTAGGTATCCAGCCTCTTCTTAAAGATCCCCAGGGTAGGGGCCAGCACCACCTCCCTTGGAAGTTGGTTCCAGCTCCTAGCCGCCCTAACTGTGAAGTAGTTTTTTCGGATGTCCAATCTGTACCTCCTCTCCATCAGCTTGTGCCCATTACTCCTTGTTATGCCAGCGGGGGCTAGGGGAAACAGCGTCTCCCCCAAACCCTTCTGGTTCCCCCTAGTGAGTTTATAGATGGTCACCAGGTCCCCCCTCAGCCTTCTCTGGCTGAGGGATGTTCTAAGTGATTCTCTCTCAGAATCACTTAGAACATCCCCTCTGATCACAAGTAGGGCTTGAAAATGTCCCAAGACCAAAGATGGCACAAAAGGTGAGAAGCCCCAGAGAGCAGTCATTCAATCTTCTACTTTTACATTTTAGAAGATATCATTCTGGCAACTTCTCCCCCTCACCCCGCATTACTCCCTATAATGGTCTATGGACCTCTGGGGGTCTGAATACTGTACTGACCTATCATTTCTTGCTGCATGGTTTGCAGGGAGGCAGTGATGACATTAGAGCAACGATCTGACATGTTACGGCCCAGGCCTTCCTCAATGTGTCGATGCAGTTCCTGAAGTAGACAGAGTTTATTACATGGAAACAAACCCAGACAACTGTAGTTCTTGGAGTGTCCTCATATGACTCACTGAAATAAAGAACATTTTTCCCCCAGCACAGGGAGCTTATATGGTCTGTGTTTTGGGGAAAAGACTGGATCCGTTTAATCTATGTGATGAAAAGTACAACCACAAACAGCAACCATTAGTGACTTAATGTAACATGCTGTGATTCAACACTATGCATTACTAAAATGACATCAGTCTGGAAAGTCCTTTTCTGGATGCCATTTTTTACTGAAGCTGACAAAGTGCAAGAGACAAAGTGCAATTTCAGTGCTCTGAAGAATAGAGTCTACCGGGCTGTTTAATAGGATGTTTAATATCTTGGACAGCTGGTGTGATTACTGAATCATTAGAGCAGGAAATGACAGTTTAGGCAACTGGTCCAATAGGGTGGACACAAACATCACTCACATTCTTGTAAACTTTGAGGACAACTGAGGATGGGTGGAAGTCCATCTGGTATTCATCTACTAACACAGAGAGCCGCCGGATCTCTTCAGCCATTGCATTGGACACCTAAAAAAAAGTCACACAGATTGCACAGTGCACGAGTCGAGAAGACTCCTGACAGCTTGAGACAGCTGTTAGGATACCAGTTGAGGGGAAGAAGGCAGGGGACTATATTTGCATTTCAGAGTAAAACCTGTAAGGGATGAGAGACTGGAATACCCAAGAAGAGGCAAGAGACAGAGATGCTGAATGCATGAATCGTGAGATATGTGAGGGTCCTAAGGGAGAGAAGGGGGTGCAGAGCCTTATAAAAAGCCAGACAAAGATGAGGCCTATGAGATAGATATCCTCATCACCTAAGATGACCTGCAGATCCTCCAGAAAGACTTTCTGAATACCTGGACCTATGCAAGACTTTGTTGTCTTTTTGGCTTATTATGCTGCATTTGAAGTTAGCTTAACTGGTGTGTGCTGTCACTGTCTTATTGGACAGTGTCTTAGCTTAGGCAGAGTTTTCTTCTGATATACTTTGATGCACACTTGAAATTGCAAATTGCTGTGCTCAATAAATGCACTCTTTAAAAAAAGGACTATTCTTGTTCAAGCATTTATGAATTCAGTGCCACTACCTAAAGTCTAATATTTTAAGTCTGGTAACAGTTTCCTCAAAAGTGTCAATGAACAGATTAATCCTGCAGCAGCAGCAAAGCTCCACCACATTTGCTCTGGCACAGCCACGTGGCTTCAGTGCTTGTCCAACCTGTTGTGTGCTCCAACTGCATGGTTTCAGCATCTCTTCTGCTTCTCAGTTGCCCTTTGGACCTCTCCTCCCACCCCAAGTGGTGCTGCCCTGGCCTAGCATACTCTTCCTCACCTGTCTCTCCACTTCTTCTGTGATCTGTTTTATTTTCAGCTTATAGTCCTGGGTGAGCAACTCCAGCTGTTTTTCAATGAAGCCCAAGCGCTCCTGCCGATCCTCACGCATTTCCAGGCAATAAACCCTGAGGGAAGGTGGTGTCAGGTTTAGTTCATCTCTGATAGGCTAAGAGGACAAACATTTTCTTCCTGGGACAGGGAACGACAGTAGCTAAAACACACGACACACAAGTAGTGTGTGGGACAAATAGGTGATTTCTTCCCATCTGTGCAGTCCATTAGATGCAGGGTTACTGGTATATGTCCCCCTCCTGCCCCTGAAACTTTTGCTTAAGGTACAGAGATTTTAAATGCAAATGCCCTCATGCTGCCCCCGACTCGCTCCTTAAACCAGTCAGTGCAAAATTCAGTTTCGTTTGCACCAAGAGTGCAGCCACTAACCTTTGCTCTTGGGCTGCAACATGTACCGAGTCCATGATGAGACGGACATCCTCTGCAATCTGCTTGGCTCTCACTGTATGCTGCTCAAACTTGGTTTTCACTGCAGACTGTGAGATGCATTCCTGTGCAAATGGAGACAGCCATCAGGAAGCCAGCAGCAAGCAGAAAGGCATTGACAGAGGCCTGCTTTATCATGCCACCGACTGTCAAAGACACAGCTACAGCTAAAAATTTACAAGACCCATCTCCCCTTTCCAGAAGCAGGACTCTAAAGAGTAGGACAGGAGGGCGGTGTGATAATGATGCTCACCTCAAATCGTCTCTCGAAGTTCTGAAACTCGAACATTCTAACTTGGAACCCCTCTGCCAGTGCTCCACCTGCGGGACAGCAATGTCAGCACGGCAAGCTTCCAGAAGGCAAAGGCTTTGAAGAAACAGGCCTCCAGATCAGCTACTACGTCACCTTCCTGTTCACTTCTGGCCTCTATCCCCTGCCCGTGGCTCACTCACCACCCACCCCAGCTCCAAGTTGAATCACCAACATATTATCTGAAGCGAGACAATCGCTACTTTTCCACACGAGAGCAATGGAAGAGCTGGTAGTTCTCCACACCTCCTTCTGGCATCCCCTGGGCTTTCTGGATCCTAGCGTTCAGCACTTCCTTTGCAGACACAAAGAAGATGCGGTCCCCAGCCTGAGCTCGATCCACCACGCCCAGCTCATCCACCAGGAAGCTGCTGCAGCGCTCCATGTGCTGCCGACGCACCTGAAGCAGAAATCCAGGGCAAACTGTTCAGTCCGCTTGACAGTCTGTGCCATTGCCTTCAGTGGCCGAGACAACCACACACCCCCTGCAGGCCTCAGCAAGTGATACAAGTAAAAAAATGGAAAAAAGGTATTCCGCTTTGCTGTTCTATAGTACTTTTTCCAGGCTCTGAAAGCACTTTTCACATATTAAGCCCCACCAGACCCCTGTGAGGCAGGTGAATATTCTAGCCGTTTCACAGATGCGTCAACCAAGGCATAAAATCAATTGCTCCAAGCAACAAAAAAAATGGCATCAATGAGAACTCAGGAGCTGTCCCCCCAGAGCTTTGTTCTAACCAGTAACCTGTTTTTACTTCAACCCCTTTGCCCTCAAATGCCTCCACATTATGGTAACTAAACTATAAGAGAATCATCTCCTGGTGCCACTCCACCCTCCATTTTTGTAGAGAGCATCCACTCCATGAGTGAGGAATACTCACGTAAACCTAGCACTGACCTCTTCCATGTACTCTGGCTCAGAGGCCGATGCATCCCAGCGGTTATTCAGGATGAAAATATTGGGCCGAGACAAACGCTCATTCACCTTGTGGAAGAACTGCTTCTCCTAGACAAAGGGAGACTTGCATGTCAAAAGCCTGAGCATCTTCCTAAAGCCAAGGAGCAGTAACAAGCAGACGTGGAGTTACCGTTTGCATTAGCGTGGACTCCGAGTTTGCTACCAGCACAAACACATCAGCATCCAGGCAGAACTTGTCTATCCAGCTGTCAAGCTCTGTGGTCACATCAATGCCTGGGCTACAGAGAGGAGAAATTGAATGTCACTGTAGCTCCGAAACTTCAAAGATATTCCTTCTTTGGGGAAAGTCTACTGAATTGTATTAGGGAAGCTGGTTAGAGCTGTTCAGTACAACCACTGTCTAATACTTGGGCTACACCATGCCTAGGGGTTACTTAGGCTGAGCATTGAAAACAAATAATAGCTGAATGTTGCTCTCTGTGCATGTCTATTCAGACTCCTATCACTTTTCCAAACAAGCTCCAACTGTAAAAAGGAATCTCACCTGTCCATCAGCACCAGGTCATCTTTTAAGAGAGGACACTTGGAGTTTGGCCACATTACACTGACAAGGCTACCAGCATTCAGAAGTTCATTTTGATGCAACGCATGAGCCAGCTGGTTTACTGTCTGTCCAAGAGTCGGGTGGAGTTTGGGGGGAGGGGAAGAAAGATAGCAGTGTTACAAATTTTCCAATAACAATGAAAATACTTAGCTCTCTGCCCTGAACTGTTCATGGACAACACTAAGTCAAAGACCCACCTTTGGGACATTTCCCTCTTTGGGTGAAGGAACATAAATCTGCCTGGTACCTGTGTTAACAGATGCGCACTTCTGAACAGTCCTGTAAAAGAATTGCCCCTTTCCTGCACAACTGGAATTTTCCGTATCAGACAAGGATTCCTTTCCACAAGGAACACAGAGTTAGATGGAAAGTCCTAGGCCATCAAGGCCAGTCTTCTCCTACCAGATAACAGCATAACCTGAGCAAACTCTGTTTTAAAACTACTTAGTTTATTCCAGCTCCAGCAGCTCACAGATCTGATGATTCAAAACTTCTTTTTGGTTTCCAGCCTAGATTTTTTGACGGACAGTCTTATATTCATTTGTTCCTGGGTCAACACTATCTTTTGGCTTCAGCAGTTGTTATCCCTCCTTGGGGTTCACACAGATCAGGTAAGAGTCCATTTTTTTTTTTATTTTGTACTAATTAGGCACCTACTTTGACACTCCTCTTCTCCTCTGAGCCTTCAGTAAGCAGGAAAGCATCATGGCCATCTGTCCCTTCCACACGGAGGAAACAGTTTGTGGTGTGTCCAATCCCCGAGGGAAGGACTTTGTCCCACAACATGGCATTTATCACCGTGCTTTTGCCATTGCTTGTCCTGGGGGTAGATAAAGGATGAATCAGTGGGGTTTCCCAGATGCTGCTGTGCTCTAAACAAGATAGTTACTCAAATCCCCTATCCCAACTAGCTCCATAAACTATTACCACTTTAGTCCTCACAGGCAACTGGTTGGCAAAGCACTGTCAAAAGGCAGCCTGTTATTTTCTTATTTAAAAAATGTCTTTCAAACTCAGCAGGGGGACAAACAGGAATACCAAGGCTATTCACCACTAGATATTTTCACAGAATATTTTTCACTTGCCATGATCCCAAAGGCAAAGGTTATTAGGTCAAGTAAGGGGCAGGAATAAATCAAGTGTATCCAACTCACCTGCCAAAAAAAGCCACTTTCATGTGTCGTCGGGCCAACACCTCACTGATGCCACTGACTTTTGACAGGTAACCTTTGACTTCCACTACCTGCTCTTCTGTGGTGACAGGGTCAAGCTCCACATTCTTGTGAGTTTCTGAAACCACAGTAACATGCCCCTTTGAAGTTCAGAAGTAATTCATCAGTGGCACATGGTCAAACCAACTGAGAAATTTAGGGAATCTAATCCATGCCCCTGGAATGTAACTAACCAGGTGTTTATTTGGATCTTAGCGACTGAAACCGAGTCCAAGACTGGTTTAAAGGTCACATACACAAGCACGTTTTGTTTTGCGTCCTGAAGCCTGGGCACTTGCCAGCGGCCAGTGCCTTAGTTTCAGAGCTCAAAAGATCCTTACTCTCCAGACTCCCTCCAATAGCACACAACTGACATTTCAAACCCCTCCAAGTTCCTTACATGCACTGCTGTCCAGTCCTTAAGCTATTAATGCCAAAAGGTTGGCATGTGTGACCTTTACAACTTGCCAGCAACAAGCTGCCTAAACAGACAGAAACCAAGGGATTCAAGGCAATTAAAAAATAAACAAACCAACCCCTTTATATAGGAGAAGTTTTCTGTTTTGGTATTGAAGTAAACAAAGTGCTCCTGTCCACGTGTTAGCAAGTTACACAGCTTACCTTCCAGGAAAGTAGCACTTTCCTGGATATATGCAGCCAGCTGTTCAAAAATGCCATTGATCTTCTTCTTGGCAGTAACGAAGTGTTTGAGCGGAGAAGCGTTTACTTCCGCCATGTGTCTTTTATCCTTCTTCACTGCAACTATGGAGTTGGAGCGAGCAAACAACAGGGACATTGCGCTGTGGGGAAAACAAGCTAATGAGAAGATACAATTCCCCTAACACTGACTCTTGGCCTTACCTAAAAAAACTATAAAAATAAAATGCTGCATGAACAACAGACACCAAATAATATCCTATAGTTATGAAAAGACCCTATAACACTAGATGAAGTGAGCTCTTGTCCATGAAAGCTGAGAGCATAAGCACTGCCCTGGGTCCACCTGCCCAGTATCCTGCGTCACACGGCAGTGGAGAGTGAACTGGGTCTGACAAGGGTTTTTTCCACTGTTCGTCTCCCACTTGCAGCCTCCAGTGTTTACAGTCCTATTGCAAAGGGTCTCTAGACTTCAGCAGTGGATGACACGAAGCTTCCCAAGGCACCAAAATGAGGAGCTCTATTGCGGTCTACGCTGCAAGCGCAGGAAGGCAGCAGTGCAGCCGGAGTGTCCCAGCGGAGACCTCTGAGGTCCGGCCACATCCGTGCCCGAGGGTCCAGCTATGCTCAGCACAGCCACCTGCTCCGGGGAGGACAACG